>NW_022589729.1:8180411-8302089 GCF_004348235.1 Phoca vitulina
TTTCTTTCTTTCTTTCTTTCTTTCTTTCTTTCTTTCTTTCTTTCTTTCTTTCTTTCTTTCTTTCTTTCTTCTTTCCTTCCTTCCTTCCTTCCTTCCTTTCTTTCTTTCTTTCTTCTTTCTTTCCATATATCTTTTAGTCAGAATCGGAGAATCAGAAATGTTGCAAACATTTCACTTTCTTCAAAGCTTCACCTTTGGTTTTCTGCCTTTTATGTTGCTGATAGAATTAATTCTGATGGTCTATAAAACTCAGTTTTCTAATTTGCCTTCAGCTATGTCAGATATCTAATATCAGAAAAATTCAAAATCAATGATGGGTAGAACACTTCCAAAAAAAATATTTAACAAGCGCTTTCTATATTGAAGTCACCTGCAAATCCTCCAACTGAAGGTCAATTTGAACAACTGAGAATTCACAAAGAAGTCATATAAATAAAAGGGGTTCCCTGTACAACAGTTAGAAAATGCCAAGCAGTTATTTGTTGCCTGTCATGCAGGCAACAGGATTCTGATAAACCAGAGATGCAGGCCAAAAGTATTTATAAATATTTTAAGCCAGTAAAACCTGTAAAATGTTTGTTGTTAAATGACAGTTGTCTAAAACATTGACCAGTGCTTCTTGAGGAAATAAAGTAGAAGTTTCATGATCTCTTTGGATACAAAAGAAGCGATGACTTGGGGCACCTGGGTGGCTCAGATGGTTGAGCGTCTGCCTTCGGCTCAGGTCATGATCCCAGGGTCCTTGGATTGAGTCCCGCATCAGGCTCCCTGCTCAGCGGGGAGCCTGCTTCTCCCTCTGCTTCTCTCTCTCTGTCTCTCTCTCTCTGTCTCTCATGAATAAATAAATAAAATCTTTAAAAAAAAAAAGAAGCGATGACTTGAGCCATCCCCAATATAGCATCTTACTCTTAGGACTTCGTATTTAAATCTGGTCATTGGTTATAGACAGTTCACCATTATAGCATTGCAGGTGCATTTATCTTTAGGTTGCAGTAGAATTGTAGTAATATTTAATAGCATGCACTTGGTCTTTTTGAGGACTTTCAGATTTGTATAGATTTTGAAGTCTGTAGTCTAAAAGTACTTCTTTAGAATCTACAGTCTTTAAAAAGTAAACAATTATTACTTAGGCTTCCTTCCATTCCATTTCATTTACATGTGTTTTTGATAGACTTTTCTAATTTTTTGATCCACAAAAACATTTTATAAGAGTGTCTTATATCATTTGTTGGATGAATAAATAAGTATGTTTCATCTGACTCAGAAACTCAGTGTCTTGCCTGTGTGTTTTCAGCCACACATTTCTTGGTTCAGTTGTACACACAGGCTCGTGATGTCTTTGTTGTGGGAAAGGCCAGGACTACAAAAATGAGTAAGATATGCCTGCAGCCTCAGTACCTTACAGTTTGGTTAATAAAAATCAACTGGGAAAGAGACAGAGAGGGGAGACCTAACATTGGTTAAGGGAAGCGTTGATCCCTAGTGGTTTTTCATTCTTCAATTCAAATTTTAGTTTATGTGTTCTCTTTATTCCTTCACTCTTTCCACATCTAGACAGGTCTGAATCTTATTTCTTTATCTCTCCTGTTAGCCCCTTCATTTCAGTGCCTTAGGGTAGTTACTCATAACCTTACATTTTGAGAACACATTAGGTTTGTCCCTGGTCTGTCTTCTAGTTGTCCTTCCCCTGATCCGTATCACATGTAACTCCAAATAAACATTTTTAAAACATGGTTAAGCCCGAGCCAAAAAATAGTTTTCACTGCCTTAATCATAAAATCTAGGTTTGTTCCTTCTACCTTCACTGCTCACCTAGGAACTGTAACACTTCACTCCTTCCCAGATGGTCTTACGTTCTCAACGCGCCCACGCCTCCTTCAGCTTTCCCCTGATCGGCCACATCCATTCATACTATAGCTTTGCTCATAGCAGTACGTCCCTCTCCTTACTGTTAGATTCATACCCTTCAAGGAACAGTTCACATTCTTCACCTTTTCTTCAAAACCTTCTCCAACTCTTCACATTTGAGAGATCATTCCATCTTCTGAAGTAGCATTGCCCCTCCTGTCTCTGTTTTATTCTTTATTCTTCTGCTTATGTTTGCATTATACCCGGTAAGTACCTTTAGCACCCCCGTGACGGGAATCCAGCTCAGGCACATAGGATGTGCTTAATAATTTTGAGAATGTTGGTGGAGATTACTGGTCTGTTTTTTAGGGAGTTTTCCACCACTAGTTATGAAGCCAGTTCAATCTTAAGTAACATCCTTTCCCACCAAGAGTAGTGTCTAAATTCTTCATTGTTTTTATGTTGTCCTTTTATGTATGTATTTTATGATGTGATGGCAGGATGGGATTTCATTTAACAAAGCATTAAAGAAAAGCTGATTCGATGCCGAGTGTGCAGATGCAGGGCTTGTGCACCTTTTGGTTGGAGAATCCTTAAATGTTGCTACAATAGGGACTTCCCTTGGAAATAATCTCCTCCTAAGTAATCTCCCTCAAGGGTGGTGGGTGGGACAATGTTGAGTCCACTGGCCAGCATTCTAATTGCAAAGCAGAGGACAGGGAGCATTCAGTGTGCTGACTTCCACTGAATTCCCCCTGACCTAGTAAAGGTATATCATGTCACCATCAGTATGGCCCCTTTCTAGTTTAACATTTTTATTTTTATTTATTTTTTTGTTTTTTTAATTTTATTTTATTTTAATTCAATTAATTAACATAGAATATATTATTAGTTTCAGAGGTAGAGTTTAGTTGCATATATGAACACCCAGTGTTCATTATAGTTTAACATATTTAAAAGATAAATTTTGAGCTTCTATGCTATAGGGTAGCAGTAGTAATATGATAAGACTGTGGCTAAGGATTGGGATCAAGGGATCAACTTTTTTTTTTTTTTTTTTCTTAATAGACTCCCTGTTTCGGAGGTATCTGGCACCTCCAATTTCTGAAACTTTCTGGAGTCTTCTGCTTTAGTCAACCTGCTTTTTGTTGCCACCCTCTCCCCACCCGCCTTGCACTAAAGAAAGCTGAACAGCCAGGCACACACCCATTTGATTTTCATGTATAATTTTGTTGAAGTACCTCGGTTGGTGGTATCTTCTTTCCTATTCTCTTTGTCCTGGTGGAATTTTAACTTTTTATTCTTTCATGTCATTTTAGTAGGGCTTTGGGAGAGAACTAAAATAAATGTATGATCAGTCGGTTGTGGGTCCTGGGAAATCTCACCTAGTGTCCTTTTCTTGTAATTTTCATTTTTATAAAAAAGTAATAGATGCACAGGTTTTATTTTATTTTATTTTATTTTTTTAAAGATTTTTTATTTATTTATTTGAGAGAGAGAATGAGATAGAGAGAGCATGAGAGGGGGGAGGGTCAGAGGGAATAGCAGACTCCCCGCTGAGCAGGGAGCCCGATGCGGGACTCGATCCCGGGACTCCAGGATCATGACCTGAGCTGAAGGCAGTCGCTTAACCAACTGAGCCACCCAGGCGCCCCTAGATGCACAGGTTTTAAAAGTCAACCAGGACAAAAAATATCCAGTGGAAGGTCTTTGTGCTACACCCCGTTCCTCCCATGCCCATCTGTGCAAAGACAGCATCTGTTCTTCTGCATCTCGGTTTTTACACCTTAAAAAGTCAGAGGGGTGCCCGGGCGGCTCAGTCAGTTAAGCATCCAACTCTTGGTTTCAGCTCCGGTCATGATCTCAGGGTTCTGGGATCAAGCCCCACATCGGGCTCCACACTTAGTGAGGCGTCTGCTTGAAATTCTCTCCCTCCTCCATCTCCGCCCCTGTCTTTCTTTCTCTTTCTCTAAAATAAAATAAACCTTCAAAAAAAAAAGTCAGATTGTAAATTATACTTTTTTTCATTCATTTGTTTGAACAGCTGCATAATATTTCATGTTAGTATATTGATAAATAATTTATTTCTCATATCAGCTTTTATGTAACTAATATTAAAGGACAGAAATATTTTATTGCTATTAATTATATTACCTCACATTTATTGAGTTCTTATTTGCCAGGTGGTGTTTTAATCTCTTTATGTATGTTAATTCATTTAATGTTGAAAAAAAGCCTACTGAGGTAAATATTCTCCTCTCTTATCTTATAAACCAGGAAACAGGGACAAATGGCTTAAATGACTTGTTTAAGGCCACAGCTAGTAATTGGTAGTATCAGGATATAAACTCTGACCCCATGGCCAGCTCCCCAGGGACTTAGCCATCAGGCCATACAGCCTCCCCTTCAAGGGTAAAAAATATATTTACACTTAGTTTTTAATTTCTCAAAAAATGTCTGGGCCTAATGGCCTAGAAATAATACATTTCAGTCAGGTAGTTTGGTCACGTTCATGAATATATTGGGCAGATCGTTCTGAGTTCTGTTGATTAAGTGGAATGTGTTGAATTGGTTATCTGTTTTGTTTTTCAGTGTAATAGTTTGCATCATATAAATATGCTGTCCGTTCCTCCTGTCAACTCTTCCACTTCTTATATGTTTTCTCTCCTGTCCTTTGATTTAACCTGTTGATTTAACTTATTAGGTCTTTGCTGACGTTTAAAACTTTTCTTTTTTTATGGATTCACAGATTTTCAAAGCATTGGCTTCATTAAGAAGGCTCAGGGCTAGGTCTGAATTCCAACCCTTTTACAAACAAAAATTTTCAGGAATTATACTCTCTTCTGTATTTTTAGCTGAAACTACAGTGATATGTCTTGAAAATACCATGGGGCTTGAAACTTAAATTTCTTGTCAGCTTATAAAAGTTGTCCTCTTCAAAATTTGATTGGGTTCTCATTTCAAGGAAAGAGTCAAGAATTTTTGTCATCAAATTCTTAATTCACCCTTTTAAATTGTTGCTGATTGTATTGAAATAAATAATTTGATTCTTGCTGCAAATTTGGTATTAGCCTTCTTCATATTTATTAGTATCACGACTTTTCCCTAATCTACTTCCGCGGATAGCTTCATAAAATACTAGTACATGTCCAGCCTTTGGAGTTGACTGTTTATAGGAAATACCATGTAATCTAACTCTTCCTTGATCAAACAAAATCTTAGAGTCATCCTGTTTCCTCAACAAATAATTGCATGTATTATATATATTACTAACACATTATTGTATATATTCTGTCTTATGTTTGTAATTGAAATGCCTTTATTTCCATTGGAATGCTCCTCGAGGTGTTGGCTATCTAGCTGACTGGATGAGTTCTCTCCTCCTATTTTTCCCAACATATAACTCCCAGCTCCCCAGCTCCATGGTGTAGCACTGTGAAGGGCAAGAAGGGCAAAGCAGACACTTTATATATGAGAAGGGGCTTTTCCACAAACACACACACACATACTTTCTTTTAGATTATCTTATTGCTGGTCGGTAATCCTTGATTTCATTTAGACACTAGGACATACACTGTTTTCACAACAGTCATAATCATAAACTTTGTTAAAAGTGAATTAAGATATGAATATGTATGAAGAAATTAGATGTTCTCACCATGAATATATGGCATCAATGTGTCTTGAGTGAATTACAGACTTTACTCATTTCTGGGCCATTTGTTTTATATATAGATTAAATATAGATAATTACTCGTTTGACAGGTTACTTTATTACTTTGATAGATCTCAAAGTACTGCATGCAGTTATAGTGTGACTGTTGTAATAATTTGGATTTGCTAATAACCAAAATTAACATTTCATGTGAATTAAAATTTAAAATGGGAATTTGATTTTGTTTAAAGTCAGTTTTACTTCTGGTGGTTATTTTGATTTAATAACAGAATATACATTTTAATTGAAATTTTTAATTATTTTTAAGCTCACATGTTAAATATAAAAATGTTCTGGAACTATTCAAAATGATAGGTAAAATATTAACTTCCATAGGTTAATTAGTTCATTTCTGTTTTGTGCCTCACTTGTTTTAAAAAATTACTAAATTTATTTGTTGGGAGTAAATGTGCATCATGTGATATATGTACTAAACTTAAAATTTATTTTTACTTTTATGAGTGCTTAGCCAAATACCTAGCACATCTTACGTGTTCATTAATTGTTTTCCTATATAACTTTAATACCTTGTCTTGCAAGAATGTGTGTTTTAGATAGATGTTAAATGGTTTAGCTGTTTCAAAGTTATTTGCACACCCTCATTAAGATTTGCTACTTGGGGGAATAAAATTAAAAGATTCTAATCTAGTTATCATATTTTAATCCGTATTTTTTATTTTGTTTTGTTTTGTGTTTCAGTAAGGATTCCATGTTTCTGGTTCAAAGAGGTTTCTACCTGGTCTTTCAGGTTAAGGCAGTTCTTTAGGAAAGCAGATCTATTCTGGCTATGTAATGCATTTTACTTAATTTTATAGTTTTTATGATATCATATATTAGAGATTGCCAAAAATATAGAAAAATTTTAGAGAACATTTTTGGATTTGATGGATTACCACTCTTGAAAGGGAAACAAAACACTAAATATTTCTAATCCCGCATTATTTACCGCATGGGTGGTTAAATGCTACTTTAAGCCTCATAAAATTAAAAGGGAGAAATCTGCCAACTGTAGCAGGAATTGGATTTAGGAAGAGTGGTACAGAGCCAAAATATCGCTACAGAATTAAATGTCAAAAATCTTCTTTAATAGTAGATATATAGTTCACAGTGCCTGGTTATGATTAATACATTTAATCTAAATCACTGAAAGTTGCACTCTCCTTTTCCATAAAATACAATAGGACACAAATCAGTTTTACTGTAGATGGATAACAATTGGAAAATAATGCATCTTCCCGCCCAATAAATTGTCAGTTATACCTTTTAACTAAAATCAATTCATCTTTCCAAAATTTATTGCAATTTCTAATAATAAATCTCCTCAAATGTTTATTCATTTGGTTTTTGATACATTTGTGCCACTTTTGCTATGGTCTAATGTTTTCTCTTTTGATTCATTGTAAATTAGAAAATCTATTTTGAGTCAGTTTTCTGGTTAAGAAGTTAAAATCTATAACCTAGCACCTTTTTCACTCTCCTTTGTGCATTTTAATACCCTTGAACTTGAACTTAAATGCAATCCAGTAAATTCTTTTCAGAAGGAGATTAAAAGACTTTCCAATGTAACTTCTTGAGTAAGGGCCAGATTCATAAAACAGGCACTTAGGAGGTTGTTAGATGATCGTTGCCATAGATCCATTTTGGAATAAAAAAGAAGAGAAAGAAATACATGGGGTTGTGTCATCATTTCATGTAAGTATTTAGTACAAAAAGGAAATGCCCATTTGAATTAGGATCAGATATTGATCATATTGGGTGTCTGCTTTTATTTTCTTTTGATTGCAGTAACCCAAAAGTGTCATTGAAAGGAAGCACAGATAACCAGCTATGTTCAGTCTATTTCCTACACAGAGGTCTTCCCCTTATTTATCTCCAGATACACATTTTAATCTCTATATATACATTCAAGATTATTTTTTTAATATATCCTGAGTGTGCAGTCACATTGGTTTTTCACATACACTGTTTTAGAATGTAATCATTGTGATGTTTTTAATACACGATACATGAGTATCTCTATACCCTTAAGATTATCATTAGACTTAAAATAAATCCTTCAAATACTGTATGGTGAACACTGACTCGTGTCATCTTAATTTTATACCTTCTTCCAGATATTCCACAGTGAAGTTCAGAGTGGTACCCTTTTTTTTTCTGTCTCCACCTCCACTGTGCTATTATATAAAATTTAAAAATGAAGTAAGCATCGGGCGCCTGGGTGGCTCAGTTGGTTAAGCGACTGCCTTCGGCTCAGGTCATGATCCTGGAGTCCCGGGATCGAGTTCCGCATCGGGCTCCCTGCTTAGCAGGGAGTCTGCTTCTCCTTCTGACCCTCCCCCCTCTCATGCTCTCTCTCTCTATCTCATTCTCTCTCTCAATAAATAAATAAAATCTTTAAAAAAAAAAAATGAAGTAAGCGTCAGTTGACTTGCCCACAAATTACATAAAAATGTGTTTGCAATGAACGTGTTCCGAGGTTTGGTGTTAAGTCTATACTTTTTATATTCTATCAAATAAAATTCTGAAGTAGATTTTTGGAATGGATACTCTTAGAAATGAAAGTACATTAATTTGAATTAAACCTGTAACTCTTTAGCAAATTTGTGTCATTGCTAATATATAAGATGCCATATGATTAATTTAGCAGTTAAAAAGGTGATTTTAGTGGCCAGAATAGCCAAAATAGGATTCATTATTTGGGCTAACTACACGGTGAAGAAAACAGATGTTTTCTAAGGCAAAGATCAGACATGAATTTCAGGTCTGTCTTAT
Source organism: Phoca vitulina (assembly GCF_004348235.1). Taxonomy (NCBI): domain Eukaryota; kingdom Metazoa; phylum Chordata; class Mammalia; order Carnivora; family Phocidae; genus Phoca; species Phoca vitulina. The sequence continues at coordinate 8,188,747 of NW_022589729.1, forward strand.
TCATCTAAAAATAGTGCTTCTTTTTTTTTTTTTTTTAAACTGTGAACTTAATAACTTTTTTGATATTGGCTTCTTTAATACAAAGTATAATATTCATTTGGACTTACCAAATTAATCTCTGTATTAACAAATGGCAAGTTTTCATAAATTTAGCTAGCTGTAAAAACTTTAAAAGTAATCTCCGACTTACGTGTACTTCGTAATTTGATTTTCCCATCACGTTAAATATGAAAGTAAATCAAATCATGCTCTTTTAAATAAAAAATGATAAACTGAAATGCTCTGCCTTTCTTTTAAAACACCAATAACAGATTTGAGTGTTATTTCTCTGGTGGTTTTATAAACATTGGCTAATGATACAGAGTCAATTTATTGCTTAAGTGTTAGGATTTTTCTGTGTTACTGTCAGTTATGAAGACTTTAACAACAGCTATAATATCACAGTTGTCACCTTTGCGTGGTAGTCAGTTTTGTGAAGGACAACAGGTTTGTTCTACCCACCTTTCAAAAGAGGAAGTTAAGATTCTGGGAAGACAAGTAGGTGACATAACTAGGAAGAGGCAGAGCCAGGACCAACCTGCTGATTCCTGGTCCCATAGACTTTTCCATGCCCCCACCTGCCTTTCTATACTTTTTCCAGTTGAATGTGAATCCATCCAGCAGGCTGAAATTTTGTTAATGTTATAGCCATAGTTTGAGGAGTTGCCAGGTAAATTTTTACTGTTTTCAAGCAAAATAAACGTTTTGAGGGAAGTCATTGAGTAATCTACATGTTTTTCCCCAATTCTCTAGTTCAGTCTCTTAGCCACTGACTCAGCCTAACTCTTGTTTAGCCTTTCATTCTCTACTTTCTTTCACCCTGTGCTCAACTGTCCTCAAATCCTAATGTGATCCTTCTGACCCATTTGACTTTTAACTTGAAATCTTTCAGTGCCTCCCCTTGGTTTCCCAAATAGCATGTAAACTCCTTTTCTTCCTGTCTGGGTCTTTGCCATTAGGGCTTCTCCTCACCTTTCCCCATCTCGGTGTTCCGATTCTCCCTGGTTGATGCATCCTGAATGTGTCTTGTGCTTTCCAGCTTCTGTCACTTTGATCCAACTATTTTCACTACTTGCAACATCACTTCATGTCAGTCTGTGGAAATCTTACCCATTCATCAAAATACCTTTTAGTTAAAACCTTATCTGAAAACTTCCCTGCCAGAAGGCATCTCTCCTGTCATGCAAGGGCCTCACTCCCGTCACCTCAGGACTCACAGAACCATGCGTTAGTCACTTCCGGTAGAATGCAACCCAAAAGCATGCAACTGGAAATCGGAATAACTTCTCTGAGATCCATGATTTACTGGCTGGGTAACCTTGAAGAAATCACTTTCTAAGCTTTAGTTTCCTCATCCCTAAAATAGGGATAATAAAAGATAAGATGAAATAAGGTATGTAATAGGACTTTGTGAACTGTAAAGGAACTATTATTACTCATTCATTTCAAGAGTCCAAAGCTCAAATGCCTTCAGGGGCCAGGCAGATAATACATACATACACACATACGTACATACATACATACACATATATGTGAAGTAGCTTTGTGTTAGGGATGTAGCTGCATACTAGAAAGGGCATTCCTAGCTCAAGGTATTCAAATTCAAAACATTTTAAGATAACTTTGATAGCCAAAAAAAAGAAAAAAAAAAAAAAACAACAAAAAACCTGCTTACTGGCCAAATACCGCTGCCCCCTTGTGTATATCACTTCCCACAGCTGAGTAAAGCAGTATTGCATTCTGATAAAACCTTGCATGTTGCAGGTACTTCATGAACTTTGGGAGTGTCAGTGGGGGAGTAGATGACTTAAGTGGAGTGCATAAGTGAAGTTTAAATGTGTAATGTGGGAAATGAGATATTTGCATTTTAATCTGTTTTCCTGATCAGCAAGCAAGGGGTATAAAGACATTATATGGACCATGGTTTCTCTTTTGGTCCTCTCGTGAAAACTTCCTGTGTATGTCCAATGCACAGTTTTGCCTTAACCGTTTTCAAGTAGTGTTAACTGCAGAAGCACTATTATGGTTAATTGAGAATTCAGGCATTTTAACCTAAGGATATTATTTTCTCTGTCCTCTGTATTGGTGGGCTCTGGCAGGCTGAAGAGAGCTGTATGAGTCTAGTGCCTTTTCCATTCAATTGCTTTTCCTTTGATCCTTGACAGTTGGCTGAAGAAAAGCCTAGTGCTTGAGATTTAATGATTCTTTTCCCTGGGATCTGAGAAATATGTGCTGTTTATTTTCTTATCTTTAGAGAGTTAAATGTATCTTATCCAGTGTATTAGAAGCCACTTGTAAGACTTAGATTTAGGTACAATTAATTCTTGCGTCTTTCAAAGGAAGTATTACAGGCTTAGTTCAATGCTAAAATAAAAACCAAGGGCCCAAGGTCTCTAATGTGTCTGTACTCTTTGTATTTTTCTCATATTTACCAATGAAATGACCATCTGCAGCTATGGTATGAAAAGCTGGTGCCAAATGACCTTGATAAAAGGAAAATTATATTCCGGTATGGTGACCGAAACTATTGTGCTGTTTTGCAAAACTAAGTCAGACATAAGCTTAGCTGTAGTATTTACTCATTAATAGAAACTTGACTGTTATTAGATTAATTGAATACAAATAAATGAAAGCTTTGTTAATTTGACCTTTATGATCTGAGTGGTACAATGCTTACATCAAGAAAGAGAAATCAAATCTTTTGACCTTATTTAACTGCCCTAGAATGTCTAGTAAAGAAAGGATGCTGCTTCTATGAGGAATAATTGAGACATAAAAGCCATTGCCTACCAAGTTGTCTGGCACAAAATCATTTGAAAAAAATTTCCCTTGAAATTATTTCCATATTTTCTTAGACTCTATTTTAGTTTATTCACATATAAAGTAATTAAGTGATTCTGCTGTAGGTTTTTCACTTGCCTAAATAATTTTCCTGTTTATAAATATAGAACTCCTCAGCTATATACAAATTTAAAACCACTTGGTTTACAATATTATGCACATGTTATATTTTTTTAAGTTTGGGGACATTTAGAGCATATAGAACAACTGGGTGTCTTTCAGTCATCCAGTTCATTTCCGTTTAGGAATATTTATTTAAACATTAAGTAGCAAATATCCATTGAGCAATTATTGTGTGCCAGGCACCATTCTCTATATTTGGTGATAGACCAGCAGGCTAAAACAGAAATCCCTATCTTTGTGAGCTTACATTTTAGTAGGTAGCACCTATATGTCAACACTTTGCTAAGTATAAAATCTAGAAAGCTGAGTAAGTTTTGTTCTTGCTCTTAGAAGAGCTTACACACTAATTACAGAAAGGAATATAGAGAACTACAATATAATGGGCCAAATTTTAGGAAAGAGGTGCTAACTGAACACAAAAGTAAGGGCATCTCACCCAGCTTTAGAACAGCAAGGAGATGGTGTTAACTGAGGACTAAAAGAGGAATCCGAGTTGTCCGGATGAAATGAGTATAATAAATGGATCTCACTGAACTCTAGGAGTGACCCCTCAAGGACTGGGACCCGAGATCCATCTTTCACAAGTGGTAGGTGTTACCCCATGGAGAGAGAGGGGCAGACGCTCTAGACAAAAGGAAAAGCATGAGCAAGGGTGCACGGCATGAAGCGGTGTGGTATTTGCTGGCAGCCGCAGACAGTCAGGCCTTCGAGAGTGGGACTTGTAGAAAGGGAGTCCCACAGGATAGACAGAAGAAGCATGAGAGGGTAGAGGGTGGCCCTTGCCCATCTGGAGATTGTCCAATTTAGTGAAGGCAGTCAGGCCCTCTGGAAGATTTTTAATGACATGATATGTGGCTTCACATTCTTTCATACATAAGAAAAACCACATATAGGGGCGCCTGGGTGGCTCAGTCGTTAAGCATCTGCCTTCAGCTCAGGTCATGATCCCAAGGTCCTGGGATTGAGCCCCGCGTCAGCCTCCCTGCTCAGCGGGAAGCCTGCTTCTCCCTCTCCCACTCCCCCTGCTTGTGCTCGCTCTCTCTCGCTGTCTCTCTCTCTGTCAAATAAATAAGTAAAATCTTTAAAAAAAAAAAAAAGAAAGAAAGAAAAGGAAAACCACATATAATAGCACCAAATAGGACAAAACAATTTTTCCTTCTCAGATTTTGAAATAATCGGTCCCACCTGGAAGGCTTACTTCTTTCTCCCTCCTGATAGTGCCTTGTTCATAATCCCTTAAGTTTCCCTCCTTCATCAGAAGTGTCTTAAAAATATCCTTTTAAGTTGTTTTCAGTCTGACTCATGTAAATAAATGGCTTTGCATCACTATTACTGGTCACATATTTGATTATATATATTTCAGTTGTGTTTAGAATATATACCATTGGTTTTATGTATTCGTAGTGGAATATTTGTTTGGCTTGTTATCTCCATCAAATTATCTCCCCTGAGGGTGTAGGTGTCCTCTTCTAATGTCAGCCAACATTAGTTTATGACTGTCCCCTGTCTTAAAATCCATTATTTTGGGAAGTTATCTATTTCAGTTGATACGTACAGTGTTCTGTATGAATGGTGGTACTGAGTAAAGATAAAGAACAACATAGAAGGTATTACTGAGTTCAAGATTCTCAAACTATTTCATTTTATTTTTACTCTTAGTTCCTTTGGAAGGGCATTTAATTATTTGGTTGGGATTTTTTTGCAAATGTCACATATTGAGTGACGTCTTATGGTTCTGTTAAATTTTAATAGGTTAAATGCTTTGTTAAAAAAAGAAAAACAACTTTTAGGCATTTTAATGATGAGGTCATCCAAATCGTTATAATAATAATGTTTGAAAACACAACTGTATGCTAAAAAAAAATCCTGCCCACTGAAATAGCTTTCCAGTAGGTAGATCAGTAGTCTTGGTTATTTTCTGAGGCGCTGTCATTGGATCCAACACTGTCCAGGTATCAGAATTAAGTCACTGCTCTCAGTGGTCCTTTGCAATTGAGTGTCTGGTTATGCTGCTGAGAAGACTCTTCGGTGAAGCAGAGACTGTAACTCTCTTCTTCATTGACTTATCTTTTCCATCCTCTTCAAATTCCTTTAAGACTCCTATCATCCTCTTCATAGGTCACCATTGAACTCCTGGCTAATGATTCATCCAAGCCTTTCTCAACTTTCTCTTTCTCAGCTCCTTTTTGGCATTTGTCATTTTAGCTCCTTCCTATTAAAACTGCCGCCTTGCTTTCTCATTATTGTACCGTCTCCGTTTTCTCCTTCCTCTGCAGCCGCTCCTCTGCCCCGGCTGTTTTCCTGGCTTCTCTTTTTCCCCTGTCTTGGATATTGGCATTCTCATGTTTGTTTGGTATTTGTTTTTATTCTTGGTCAGATTCTCTTCTGTCTGTGCTTTTTCTTTTGTTCTAACAGCTTTCAGTTCTTACCTCTATGCAGAAGGCAACGAGGTCTTTTTATGTTGTGCCATGTGCCCTCTAGCCCAGTGGTTCTAGGTATTTTTTTCCATTCCAGTATACCTGAGAGGTAATAACACATTACCTCACTGTGATGACTCACTCAGGTAGTAGTTCTTAACTGTGGGTGGGCATCATAGTTCCCACCACCTCCACATTGGGAACAGCATGGATAGTTTGAAAATCCTACCAAGGTAGTTCTAACACATGACGTGTGGCCATGTCCCTTCTACTCATCCTGATCTCTGCCTTTCCTTTCAACATTTAAGAATCACCCTTCTACCCCAAGAAAACTTCAGCTCCTTTGCAGTCATCTGCATCAGGTTATTACTATGGTGACTTGACTTGATACTCCATTATTTATTCTTGTCTCTTCTAAAGCGTGTCCAAACCTTTAATTGAAGATTTAGTTTATATAAGTAGTACTCATGTGGATCACATTTTAAATGAAAATCATCATTGAGTTGAAGAACAAGAAGGTACTGAGATTTACTATGTACCAGGTACTTTGTAAGGTCTGGAAGCCCAAATAACAAATGATACACATCTCTAATCTTAAGGAATCTACAGTTACTAGGCTGTATAGACTAATGCCCAGCTAAGAAAAGTTGTGAGTGCCATAACACAGCTATAAGCCAGTTGCACTAATGAGAGCAGAATAAATAGTGATCACTTCTATAAAGGGGCAATACAAGAGAGTATTTGAGCTGTGCCTTTGAGGAGGTCTTCCCACAGAGAATAGGAAGGGTGGTATTCTGTAGTAGAAAGACCAGGCAATTGGAATTAGAAGGGACTCAGTTTGAGTTGCCACTGTTACAGGGTCTTAGGCAAAATTACTTAGATCTCTTATCTCCCCCCTGTCTTTTGATTACTTTCCATCATATGACCTCTCTTTTCTTTATAGCATTCACCCTAATCTGAAATTATATATATATTTTTTTCTTGTCTGGCATCTCCAACTAGTAGAATGTAAGCTTCCAGGGTCAAGGACTCTTGTCTCTCTTGTTCACTATTCTCCTCAATGTCTAGAACAGTGCTTGACACATCGTAGGAACTCAATACATTTTGAATGAATGAACACGGATTCTTGTGAAGATTAACAGATTTGTTTGTAGGTATTACTCGTGTGAACAAACAGGTCATCTCATTCTAATTCTAGTGCTTAAATTCAGCATAACTGAAGAGTTATAAAAATGCATGGCTAGTTTAACAACTATTGAGTACTCAGGTGTGTTAAATTTAAGGTACATGGATAATAATGTCAAACCTCTGACAATACAGGGACCTTAGAACTCTAATTTTGATCATCCTTCAAACTTGAACATTCTCTTGCTTTCTAATCTTTCAGTTTTATAAACCTATGAATTAGACATTAGTATTAATGTGCAGTGTTTACTTAGATCTACAAGATTTACCAGATTCTTTCTTACTATTTCATCTAACATTTCATATTTTCTTTACGGGATCACTTTTCTTTGAATATGTTCTTAGAAGGTATTTTAGTGAAGTTCTAAAACTGATAAATGTGTTCTTTTTAATCTGAAACTGGATTCCTTTCACGTTTGTTTGTAAAAAATAGTTTTTCTGCATATGTAATTCTGGATTAAACAGTTTTTCTCAGCACTTGGTGGATATTCTGTCACAGTTTTCTGGCATTCATTGTTGCCATTGAGAAATCTGTTTTCAGATTAGTGACAGATAACGTAGTTTTTACCCCCCTCTGGCTGATTTTTTTGTTTGTTTTTGATAATTCTGTGGTTTCACAACATGATGTATTGATGTGAATTTATTTACCCTGGTTTTTTGTTGTCTTTCCTTTGTCTGATAATTGCTGTCTTTAACCAGCTCTTAAAAAAAAAAAAAAATCAGCCCTTATCTAAATATTGTCTCTTGTTTATTATGAGTCTTCTATCTTTCTAGGATTCCAGACAGATAGATGTTGCACTTTCTCATTTTATTCTCAATGTCTCTTAACCCTTTTCTCCTGGTTTCCATTTCATTGTCTTTCTGTGCCACATTGTAGGTAATTTCACCTTTGTTGTCCAGTTAACTAGCTCTCTTTTTATTTGTGCCTAGTCTGCTGTTTAATTCATCTGTGCTGTTAAATGGGAGTAATCTAATACTGGAATTAATCATTTATGAGGTGCAGGTAGTCTTTAATGTACTCATATTTTACTGCATTTGACGCAAAAAAAGGTTTATAGACTCAAGAAATCCTAATTTTTAATGCCTTTATAACATGCTCAGCCATATTTGGTACTTTACAAAGAATGTTGTATTTCTGTACTTTTATTTCTGTTGTAGTATAAGCTCTGCAATGTCAGGTGCTCCTATCAGTCACAGTTAAGTGTATTTTATACTCAAATGTTAGTTGAGAATAAGACACTGGCTAAGTAACTGAGTCAATTATATTTATAACTCATTAGTTATCTGTTTACTGACTTGCTGGCTAATTATACTGTGAATTGCTTACATACCTGCCACCTTCTTCTGGTCTTTGATAACACATGACTTAATCTATTGTCTTCGGCTTCACAATATTTTGATATTAAGCATTTATTTTTGAGCTTTACAACATTTTTTTTTTTTTTTTTTTTTTTACCAACTTTAATACTAAGTATTTTGCGTCTTTAAAAGTGAAATTGTGGTGTTGCCTTTTCTGCTCTTCATTTTTTGGGGTTTATTGCCTGGATATTTTCCTCCTCTTACAGCTTTTCATAGTATGTTATTAGTTGAAAAAATGAACACACTTACCATGCTCTTATATGGAATCAATCTTTATATTCACTGTCATTTATTTTGACATTTTGATGTTCTAATGGCTTTATGAAAATTTTTATGAAGCTGCTTTATAAAAATACTTTGTACAATAGTTAAAATGCTATAGACTTGTTAGTTACATTTTGCAATAATTTATGTAGTATCCAGCATTGTACCAGTAACTTTCAACTTTGTCTCTTCTGTGGCAGTCAAAGAAAAAAAGCAGTGGGTAAATGGAACAGGAAACGGGTAAAAAGAGGAATCGGAATATAAAAAGAAAGAAGTAGGGGAAAATGATGAACAGTGGCCAACTCGAGTCATAATGCCCAACCGGGGTAAGGCCTTTTGTGTCTGTGTTTTAAATTTACCTCACGTGACCTTGACTCCTTACTTCCTGACTCCCACCTCTCAAGTACCTCAGCTATTTTCTGACAGAAGTGAAAATGATCAAGGAAGGTAGAAAAGGCAATTTGACCTTAAACTGAAAAGATATTACGCTTTTAACAGTTAAAACTGTTCCTCTGCGAAGCATTCTGGAGCTGGACACGCACATGTGCCCGTGTGCGTGCACGTAGCCCCAGTCTCGGGAGACCTAGTCTCCCACACGGCCCAGTGAGAAATGAGCGGAGCTCGGAGCTCTGTCACGCGGGCCCTGTCTCACCAGTGGCATCAGGAACTGGAAGGAGCCCTGAATTTAGGAGTCAGCATGAGATTTTCTGTTTTAGCCCTGCAGCCGGTTAACTACATGAACTTGTACAAGTCTTTAACTTCTTTACCTTCAGTTTCTGCTCTTGCCTTTGTTTTATACCTTGTCAGTCATTTATTGAGGTCCTTTTAGATATTAATACTTATTTCTAGTTTGCTTATCTGTGAAACAGAACTTTTGAAATCAGGGGTTTTTTCTAAGAGGCTCTCTAACCTTGTTTAACCTGCAGACCCATAAAGCCCAGTAAAAGGTAAGGACAAGAGAAACAGGGCGGGTACAAATCCGTTCCTGCAAGCCTAGAGCAGCGATTTTAAATTTAGCCTCCAGACAAGTCTTGGAAGATGGTGGGGATGGGTCTTGTTAAAATGTAAATTCTGATTCTGGAAGTCTTGCATGGGGCTTGAGATTTTGCATTTCTTTTTTTTTTTTTTATGTTATGTTAATCACCATACATTACATCATTAGTTTTTGATGTAGTGTTCCATGATTCATTGTTTGCGTATAACACCCAGTGCTCCATGCAGAACGTGCCCTCTGTAATACCCATCACCAGGCTAACCCATCCTCCCACCCCCTCCCCTCTAGAACCCTCAGTTTGTTTCTCAGAGTCCATAGTCTCTCAGGGTTCTTCTCCCCCTCCGATTTCCCCCCCTTCATTCTTCCCCTCCTGCTATCTTCTTTTTTTTTTTTAACATACAATGTATTATTTGTTTCAGAGGTACAGGTCTGTGATTCAACAGTCTTGCACAATTCACAGCGCTCACCATAGCACATACCCTCCCCAATGTCTCTCACCCAGCCACCCTATCCCTCCCACCCCCACCACTCCAGCAACCCTCAGTTTGTTTCCTGAGATTAAGAATTCCTCATATCAGTGAGGTTATATGATACATGTCTTTCTCTGACTTATTTCGCTCAGCATAACACTCTCCAGTTCTATCCACGTCATTGCAAATGGCAAGATTTCATTCCTTTTGATGGCTGCATAATATTCCATTGTGTATATATATATATATATATACCACATCTTCTTTATCCATTCATCTGTTGATGGACATCTTGGCTCTTTCCACAGTTTGGCTCTTTCCACAGTGGACATTGCTGCTATAAACATAGGGGTGCACGTACCCCTTCAGATGCCTACATTTGTATCTTTGGGGTAAATACCCAGTAGTAGTTGCTGGATTGTATGGTAGCTCTATTTTCAACTTTTTGAAGAACCTCCATAGTGTTTTCCAGAGTGGCTGCACCAGCTTGTATTCCCACCAACAATGTAGGAGGGTTCCCCTTTCTCCGCATCCTCACCAACATCTGTCATTTCCTGACTTGTTAATTTTAGCCATTCTGACTGGTGTGAGGTGATATCTCATTGAGAAACGTTTTGATTTGGATTTCCCTGATGCCGAGCCATGTTGAGCACTTTTTCATGTGTCTGTTGACTTTTGCATTTCTAACAAACTCCTGGGTATCGCTGTGACTGGTCTGAGGACCCCTCTTAATTAGCAAAGCTTGAGAGGGTTGGAGGGGAGAGAGAAAGACTTTAAAGGAGAGAGATTGCTGAAGGCAAAGTTACACAGTAATTATAAAGAGAAGTATGGGCAGAATGTGAGAAGCAGATCTCTGCTGTGATCTTGTATAATTGGAAAAGTTGGGTATGATCATATATACTTTAGTAAATATATGCACTTCCTAACCCTTTCTTATTTGATAGAGATTTTTTTTAGAAGTATAACGTTCCTCTCAAATTTGTGAAGTTGAAAGGTTAATTTACTAGTGATCAGAGTTATGAGTTAGTTATTAGTTTTTCATCTTTTTATAATATATAATAGGCAGTATGTGGGAGACAGAGGAGTGGGGATATTCCCGATTTATTTAAATGCAAGATCATTTAGATTTATGTTGGGATTTACCAAATTAAACTTGTGCACATTAGTTTATTTCAGGAGATAGAGAAAGTTAAACTATATTCTTGCGCTTGTCCGTGGAAGTCTCGCTTTCTTACGTAATACATTCCTAAGTGAAACATGATTATTTCTGGTTTCATACCTTGAAAATGTTCATATGTAATAAAGGATTGTTTTAGCAAAAATGATAATGAGATATTTTGTACTTGAAGTCTATTGTGTGTCATATACTTTCAACACATCTTAATTTAATAGACACATATAGCTGATGGCTACCATATTGGATAACACCGTTAAATCTTTTCACTGCATAGAAAATCACTGAGATTAGGAGGCACCTTCATTTCTCTTCTTTTTCTCATTTCATTTGGGAAGATTGCAACAGCTTGCTAGTTGTACATAAAAGTAGGACTTTTTATAAACAGCAGATAGGTGGTGCCCTGGTTGCAGACTTTGATGAATTCCCAATGAAATTCAACTTATCTGGGTTCTTATAAATATATTTCAGTAAATTTTGTAAAGATGGCCTTACATGTGTCATAAAAAGTAGAAATTTTAATGGTAAAAATTTAGTATTTGTCATTCACCTTTCGATGTTGGGGAGCTCCATTACTATGTCTCAACATTCAAACTCTTGATGATTTTTATGTGCTGAAAGTGCATAGATTTACTGCTGCAGTCTGAACATTTTTAAATTAAAATATATCTTTCATTCTGAATGTATTGATTTACACATCTCTGTGTCAATATTAAGTCAAGCGAATTTTCCAATAAGTTGGAAAGATCTGGCAGGGCAAGTTAAATTTATTAGGTTTGCTAGAGGTTTTTTCTTGTCTGTGTTTAGGTAGCTCTCTGCTTTTTCTATTCTTGATTATAATTTTATCTTTAAAATAGTACTAAAATTTTAATAACACACTCTCATGCCTCTTAGTACTTTTAGTGAGTTTTATTCTCTTGAATGAATGAGTTGCCTCTGGAAACCATGACATTTCCTTATCACATTCTTGGCATTCTTTGCTACTGTTTTTTAAAACAGTGTATTTTTAGTTTTCTTGTATTGTTGAAAAATGTATTACTGTTTGAAGTTTAGTTGAATCACAAAACGAAGTCCTTTTCCTTTATGTACTTTTTTGCAAATTTTAAGTTTAGGAAAATTCACACCTTTTGAAAAATCAGACTATGAGGCAAAGTTACCTCAGTTGATTGGAAGTAAGAAACATTTCATGAGGATTTAAAAATTTGAGGCATAATCCACCATGATTTCTAAGTGTGCATATGAATAAAGCATTTACTTTTTGATATTATAAGTGAAAACTTTATATATTTTGACTAATCCAAAATATCGGTTATCTTATACTTAGAATGGAGGAGAGGATCACTCACTGACACATTAAGAAGATAGAAACCAGTAACATCAAGTAAAACATCTTCATTAGATTATAATTTTACTTAAATATTATTCCAAGCTCATTGACATATTCAGTATATTATAATTTTCCTTAAAGATTTTAGATTGGCATAAATATACTCATATCTATTATATTCCATCGGAAGTTCACTTTCGAAGACAAAGGTTCTAATGAATATACTTAATATCCAAATATGTGTATGGTGTGATAAGGGGAAGGTGACAGTGTTATTTAGGCAGTAAAACATAGTGTGTAAATGGGTAAAAACCTTGATGTAGGAAGAAAATGGCAAAAAAAAAAAAAAAAAAAAATGGTACCAGAGACTTTAACCAGGATTTAGTGAACTAATCAAACTGTGGAGGAAATGTTTCTATTTAAAACACCAGAACTATTTTTTGTGTGTCATGATGGTATTATTTGCAGTTTAGGCTGGTATAATCCTCCCACCATTAAATCAAATCTGCTGGATGCTTTGTAATTCCCCCCTGCCCAGGCAGAGTGGGGGTTGTAATGTAAAGTAAAACCAGATTTTATATAATACTTTGGCATTGAAAACTGATACTTTTATGGGTTCCTTGACTTTGACTACTTAGCACGTCAGGAATTCCAAATGACCATGTAACAAAACTGAATTTTATCTGTAGACAAAATAACTGGCTGATTTCAATAGAAATATAGCACTAACATTTTATGATAGCAAAAGCTAACAGTAATGGAATACTATGCTAAACACACTCATTTAATCCTCCCAATAACCATATGTCATGGGTATTCTGTCTCAGTTTTACAGATTGGGAAATTAAGACATAGGGTAAGTAATTCCCTCAAGGTCACAGAGCTAAAGCAAATGGCAGAGCCTAGACTTGAAACTAAGTCTTTCTAAAGTCAAAGGATCGTGCTCTTAAATATCCCACCTGCCTCCCTGTGCAATAGAACTATTGTGGTGTTATACTCACTTGAGTTGTATCATCCCTACTTTTTAAGAAAAGATACAGTTTTCAGAATGCAGTTAGGGAATTTTCTGCTTTGAAATTTTAACAAATTTTTTAAAACCTTTCATGTAATCTCTCCAGGGGCCCTTTATTTATCAGCAGGTATAGATTTTTATGAAATCTTTTCTGTTGAGTATATACTTGTATAAAATAGTACGTAATGTGAAAGTATTTTGTATTATCCAGTTAGCAAATATTTTCCACGTTCCTGTTTTAGAACTGTAAAATACTTTGTGCAGCAAAAACAAAACAGTGCAAAAAAACTAAACTATGATCACCACTGCTTGCGATATATTCAGTCATCTGCTTAATCCTCATCCCCTTCGCATTGTCAATACCCATCTAATTCCACTTTAACAACAGTAATTGGCTGATGGAGTAGAAGATATAGATTTGTTTTCTTGATGACTCCTTGACTTTTTTTCCTCTGGTAATACTAATAGAATTCCAAATCCGTACTGGTGTGATCATGTCATGAGTAGGTCAACAGTCATGTCAAGGTCCTATTGGAAACCTCATAGCCAACATCTTAATTTAGACTTAGCTATCTTTTTCACTTGTATGTGCAATTGTAAGCAATTTTTTCAAGTCTCCACTCTCCATTATAACAGAATTCATTTAGTTCAAAAGGGGATAGCCCTGCATGTGAATTATGTGGCTGGCTACAATTGAGTAAATAGAATATATAAACATCAGGGAACCTCATTTGCATGGGTATATACATGTGTTTCTTTTTTAAAGTTACATAGGTTGAACAAAAATAGGAAAACTCTTACCCATTTTTTTTGTAAGCATTATTTTATATAAATTGTGGTGATGAAACATGTGGTAATGAAGCATGAATGATTTAGCAATATTAAGTTCTAGAAAAGTATACTTTCTCTTTAAATAGATTATTGAATTATTACCAGCCAGTTTGTCATCACTGTTCCAATTTTATTTCATTACATGACTGGAACAATAGTATTCATAATAAGAAGATGCATTGTTAAATTATTAAACTACTTTGATTTGGGGGGATGGGAGGTATGTAATCCAGGCTAAAGCATTCCAAATATGAAGTGTTACGTAAAATGTGTATCTGTGTACCTTTGTGTGTATGTATTCATCTGTGTAGAGATATATGCCTTATATATGTTTGCATTTTCTCATAACATTAATAAACCTATTCCTATCAACCATACTATTTTCTGTATGTAAAAAGACCCACTGTACTCACTGTGTTTTGAATAGCAATAAATGATAATGATCTGAAGCTTATTAGGTTTGGATTTTTCAAAACTGGAATTTCAAAAAAACATGAACTAAAATAGGAATGTTGGGTTAAAAGATAGAAGCTGTTAGCTTTTAAGACATAGAAATGGATTTCTGTAGAGACTTAAAGTGAAGACAATCTGATTACTCAAAAATTCTTTAAAATTTTACATTTTATAATTAATTCAAATATTATTTTATTGCAATCTAGAGCAGCTCTTTACACTGATGTATGTTTGTTTGTTTGTTTGTTTGTTTGTTTGTTATACTCCAAGCGTAGAGATTGGACACATTCAGGAGCAAGGCTTTATTATCAATCATACTAATAGGTTTCTGGTACTTCCATTTATTTGTTTGGAAGGCCAAAGCAATCAAATTGGAAGCACATAAAGAATCAGTAACCATTTTCTCATGTCATGATGCATTGATCTTTTATATCAGTTATATTTTAAATCTAAGCCACCTGGAATTTTGGCCGATAAATCCAAATTTTATTTTGGTTAAGTAGCTTACCTAGTTTTTCTTGCTGCTGTTTGATTATTTTTTAAAACAAAGTTGATATAGATCCAGGTGATTGGTTTCATTTTAAGGTAATGATTGAATATGCTAATTTTTGACAGGACTTTAATGATAGTCTCATGGTTGTATCATGTAGTTAAGATAACTAACAGTTAAAACTTTTTCCAGAGCTGGGAAAAACAAACAAAAAATCCAGCACTTTGTAATGGAAAGAACCCTAGGTCAGACTGGAGGTCTAATCCCAGCTTTGCAGAAATCTAGCACCATGACTTTGCACAAGACATGAAGCACTTTATGTCTTTGTTTCCTCATTTGTAAGAATCAAGAAGCCTCAAGGCTTTTTTCTTTTCTTTTATTATTATTTTTTTTAACCTATAAATGTGCAAAAGTCACCATAGGCCCAAATCACTCCTCAGACTTAGGAAAAAACATTTAAGTTTCAAACTCCCAAACCTGTGTGTGGATTTATCAAGAATTAAAGGGGGAAACATGCTCTTTTACATTTCAAGTATGAGTATATGAGATTCAATTTTATATTTTCCTTATCACTGAATTTGATCATGAATTTTGCTTTTCTTTGTGGTTTTCTAGATAAGCATGCTCTTTGGAGCCAAAAAGACCCAGACCCTAATCCTGCTTGGGCATGTCACTTGTTGACTGAGTGATTTTGGACAATTTACTTACCCTCTCTGCACCTCACTTTCTACTTTTCCAAATGGGAATAGTAATGTTTACCTGAAAAGGTTTACAGGAGCAGAGAGCATATTCATTATAAATGAATATGAATGAATATTACATAGGTACCTCGCAGCAAAGACCTACCCCTTATAGGTGCTTAGAAATGTCTGTCCCCCCGACCCTTCTCTCTCTTTAGGCCTGTGATTACTCCATGTATCATTTTGTCTCACTTTGAAAAATTACAAGGCAGCTATCCACAAGCAGGTAAACCATCCAGAAACTAATTGCAGTCACTGAATGTCAGTCTACTTCGCAGGCATCATAGAAGGGCACTTCCTGGACCTACACTTGTGTTTTTGGTTTTTGTTTTTGTTTTTTTTTTCTTTTTTTAAGATTTATTTATTTGAGAGAGAGAGAGCACAAGCAGAGGGAGAAGCAGACTCCCCACTGAACATTCAGGAGCCTGATGTGGGACTCCATCCCAGGACCCTGGGACCATGACCTGAGCTGAAGGCATACGCTTAACCGACTGAGCCACCCAGGCGCCCCATGGACCTACACTTGTCTTGGAGCTCTGGGGGACTCCCAGTCAAGTCTGTCAGCTCCAGGCTCTGTCTGGGGCAGTTATGGGTTTCCCGGTGTCCGTCTAAATTCCCACGGCAGCTGCTGAGGCACTGTCTGGGGTGGGGCTTGGGCAAACGTGAACCATTGAGAAAATAAGACCGTTGTAACTTGAATATATAAAAATGTTTTAAAAAGCACACTTTGTATCACTACCCTCCAAAAGACGTTTTCTTGGCCATTCAAGACCGTTGTAACTTGAATATATAAAAATGTTTTAAAAAGCATGCTTTGTATCACTACCCTCCAAAAGACATTTTCTTGGCCACTCTATTTTTTCTTATTTGTCCATTTTCTCAGCATGTGAGAAACCCTCTAATCTAAGAAATAATATTTCAATGTTACATACTTCTAAAAAATACCAGTATTTGTCTTAATATCCAAGCAGTTGTTCTTATCCTGTATCCCTTCAAGACTGCACATTTCTTTTTAAAAATCGTCTCCTCAGGTATGATTTTTGCAAAAAGCAAATCATTCTCATGTTCTCTGCAAAATAATTAAGTAAACATATTTAGCTAAGTCATTAATTGGGCTTTACCTATAACTTGTTCTGTGAGCATTTTAGAATCACGCCGTTAACAGTATTTGAACATATTTCTGTTATATAATTAACAGGCAAGATAGGTTGATTCTGAGAAGGACATCTACAGTTTTGACACTGAGAATTAATTATAAGAGAGAAGACAGATTTGTGCTCTGGCCAGAATTAACTAGCGGTTCAAAACATAAGCAGTCACCTTGGGTTCTTATAACAAAAAATGACACTCCTTCTCTTAATTCCTAGCTTGTAAACTTTGTTTAGACAACTCATCTGCTTGTCAGCTCTGTCTTTTTCTGTGTAATTAAATTTAGAAAATAGTAGTTGATTTTCTTCGACCACTCCAAAGTTCATGTTTGTTGAATTAAAAAAAAAAAAATCACATTTTATGTGTGTTTGTGTTTAAATGGTTCAGATACTTATCAGAGGTCATTCATTCTAGAAGGAAGGGGATGACATTCAACTTAACATTTCTTCCCAATTTTAAAGAATATCCCTTTAATTAAAGAGCTGAAAACTGTATTACTTGTTTGCAAGGAATGGCTTACATAAAATGCTGGCACTGTATTTTGCTGATTTTTTTTTTTTCCGAGTGACCACAATTATTTTAATGCTTTTAATGCAACTTTTCTCATTTTACAACAACAAAGACCCTCTTCAAATATCTTACATTGGTTAATCCAAGAAACACTGTGATAGTGGGGTTAATTTTGAGTGCACAAAGAGCTAGTGGAGGGTACAGAGAGGGCATCTGTTGGATAAGCTTTCAATATGATGAGAATGATAACAGATCTGCCACTTGTGCAAAAGACAAGTAATCTTTTACAGTATTTGACTTTAAAAAGTGTCATTTTATTTGTTTAAAAAGCATATTTTAGTCGAGTGGGTTATGAACTTTAGTGTCTGAACTGCCTTTCTTCTTGAACTTCTAGCATTTTGGATCTCAGGGTATCTGGATTTTGTTTTAATATATCTTAAGCGGGTACAAAATTGCCTTTGAAATTTATTTTTATGAACATGCTTAAACATTCCATTTGCCAAGATTTCCTTTTGCCTTTCACTGTGACCCTTTCGATCCCCAAGAACAGTAGCTTTTCTCTCCCATGTGTAAGTCCATGTCTGTACCCACCAGTTGAGGAAGTCAATGCACAGGTCTCAACAACTGGCCTCATCTCAGACCAGTTAAATCGGAACTTCTTGGGGGTTGAACCCAGACATTAGTATTTTTTAAAATGCGATGAATGATTTTAACAGGTAACAAGAGTGGGAGAGCTGTAGAAGAAAGAAGCAGGAAGACCTACGATTTGCTTTGAAACCATGGGCAAGTTATTTTAGTGCTTCCTGAGATTCTGTTTTTTCACTGGCATAATTGTGCAGATGAAGGGATTATGGAGCACTTGGTGTAATGGTTACCCAGCGTAGTCGAGGTGCCCGTGAAGTCTGGAAACCCAGATAACAGATTTTTGAAGATTGAAGCTGTTGTTGATAAGTTTGTATATATTTATTTGCCTTTGTGTCCAGACTTTGTGGAAACTCTGTGCATGATCGTGTAAGGTTTTAAGTTTCTGTTTTGTTTTTACTTCTTCCTTATAGTGACCTGAAATCTGGCTTTGCAGTGTAATTGGTTCTAGTTCTCCCTCTGGAGTTACGCAGAATAAATTGGATTCCTCTTTTCCGCAAGAGTAAATTTAAGTGTCTGAGCCTCGACTAGCTATCTGTGTTATGTCTCCAGGCCTCAGTTTTTTTCACCCGTAAGATAGGTAAAAAGATATTAGGCAAGTGAAAGGAGTTAAGAGTTCCCTGTGATGCTCCCACAGATACTTGGACAGTTTTATATCTTATCCTTTTCATACTGGATCGCCTCATTTCTTTCCAGTTATTTTTCACATCTTCCCAAACCCGCCCAACCTTCTGATTGTTCTCTTTTAAATGTGCTTGTTTGTTAATGTCTTTCAAATATGGTACGTGGAAGTAAAATACCACTGGATTCATTGGATATTTTTCTTCTTTTATTCTGGGCACATGAGTTACTAAGAATGCTTCATTTGGGGGCTCCTGGGTGGCTCAGTCAGTCAAGTGTCTGCCTTCAACTCAGGTCATGATCCCCAAGGTCCTGGGATCGAGCCCCACATCAGGCTCCCTGCTCAGTGGGGAGCCTGCTTCTCCCTCTCTCTCTGCACCCCCCCATGTGCTCCCTCTCTCTCTCTCTCTCTCAAATAAAATCTTTTAAAAAAGAGAAAGAATGCTTCATTTGGGGGTAGAGGTGGAGAAGAGGTTTGTTACATCACATTTAGTCTAACATTTCATTGAGCATATCTCAGAATTTGCAATTAAAACCCCTAATTTATACAAACTTCTGTCAAGTTATAAGTCTTCCATTCTCTTTAAAGCAGTCTGTCTGTCTGTCTCTCTCTGTTAGATAATTGCACAACTTAATGTCTCTATTACTTTTCTTCTTTTTAGTTAAAGGCTGAATTTCAAATTGTCAAGGTTTTCTTCCAAATCTTGATTCTCTCTTAATGTGGTCTTGCATCATTAAGTTTGAGAAGCATACATTCTATTTTTTCATTCCAATACTTTGGTAATAATGTTGATTAAACTGAAGAAGCCAAGATTCCCTGCCACTGGAAGCTTCTTTGCAGATTATTCCAATCTGTTAATCCATTTTCTTTGTGTAAAGCTGCTTTCCTCTCTGTGATTCCACCTGACGGAACTCTTAGCCAGCCATAGTTGACTCATATTATTGCAAATAATACTGTTAAAGACTTTTTAGGTACCCTTTTGAAGTTCTCATGTACCATATTCCTGCCATCTTCCTTCCACGATACTATCCTTGCCAGTAAAATCAAATGCTATTATCTTGGCAGAACTAATTCTTAGTGAACCTATGCTAGCTCCTAGTGATCATTGTCTCCTCTTCTGTCCTCATAAACTCTGTTTAATATTGATGCATATTTTTACCTTCACTTGTCATCACTGTGCTGGTTATTAGTTTATATATCCTTGGACATTTTACTGATACAAAGAAAATGCAATTCTAGGGTTATATTCAAAATATCTTAGAATATGTGTATGAACCTAGAGATTTAATTTAAGTTCATTGAAAAACAGTAAATGTGCTCTCTTCTCTGTCTTGGGCTACAGTGTTTGTAGAAGGATTCAGAATGGAGTGGTGTTTGAGCCAGGGAAGGTAACAGCAAGGGACAAGAACGTCCCTTTCGAGTGCCTGTTCTAAGTTCTATTTGTTATCTCATTTATTGTTCAAAATACCTTTTCAAAGTATTGTTACCCATTTATTTACTGGTGAGAGTGTGACCTTTATATTTTTCAGAGTATTTTGGGCTCTTTCGGTCCTCCTGGTATCGTGATGAGCTTATGCTAGTGTTTTATGTTCATCCTTGGTTTCATTCCAGATAGTGTACATATTCTTTTAAAGTCTGGGCTCATTTGATCTATTATCTTAAATAATGACTCCATAAAATTGACCCCCCCCCTTGCTAACTTACTGAAATGATTCATCATTTTTTGTTCAGAACTTTGATTATAGTAACGTATCCTTTTTTCAGACACACTTTCTTCTAGTATTTTTATCCAAATCAAACTTGTTACTTAACTAATTGGAAATGTGCGTTGTAAAACTTCTGACAATTCTTAAATTTTGACCACTGTTCTTCCTGTTATTTTTCCTTAAGACAGGAAATGGCAGTACTCTCTTTTTAATTATTCATCATAAACCTTGGTGTCATCCTTGATTCTTCTGTCCCTCTCATATTCTTGCTCCATTAGCAAATCTGACTGGGTCTATCTTCAGATGTCTTCAGAATCAGGCCTCCTCGAATCACCATCAGTGTCACCTCCTTGTTCTAACATCGCTTCATCTCTGTTCTGGGGGCTTTTGCCTTTACTCTCCTCGAGTCTGTTCTCAAACGGCAACTAGTGACCAATTTAATGTTAGCTCCCTCACATCATTCCTCTACTTAAAGCCCTCTAGTGGCTTCCTCTCTCACTAGAGTAAAAGCAGATGTCCTACAGTCGCTCACCAGGCAGGACCCTACATCCACCTCTGCCCCTGCCCCCACCCCAGTCTCTCTGCTCACTTCTCCAGCAACACTGGCTTCCATGCCCGCGCACTCTCCACCGAGAGCTGTTCCTCTGCCCCTGATGTTCTTCCCCTGAGTACACAGCTGGTTCACTCGCTCACCCACGTGAGTCATTCTCTGACTATTTAAAAAAACCTCTAGCCTCCCAAACCGGCACTCTTTGTCTCGCTTCCCTGCCGTATTTTTTCCACTGTACTTAATCCAAACTATCATCAATACTTCTTGATTGTATGTCTCCTCTCACTAGAACATAGGCTTCATGAAGGCAGAGATTCCTGCTTGTTTTGTTCATAGCTGTGTGTCCATGGCCTAGAACAGTGCCTGACATACAGCAGACACTCAGTCAACGTTTGAATGAACAAGTGAATGAATGAATGCACACCGTGCATGCAGTTTTGAGTCATGCGTCTTAATTTAACATATGTCTGTATTAATAGATTATAATGGTTGCATAATATTCTATTATGTAGTTATAAAGTATTTTTTTGTTAGGTTTTCATTTTAAACTTATAAATAATGCTTTGGTGAACATCTTTGTACGTAAAAGTTTCACCCTTCTAAGAACACACATGCACACACACACACATTTCCTTAGAAGTTACTTCAGTAAAATTGCTTTGTGGAAGACTACAGATATTCTTAAATTTTCAAAGCCAAAAAGTTTATACCAGTTTATCAGTAGTAATTTATCTAAATAAATGTTTCATCAGTTACCCCTCAACATTACGCATGGACATTTCTCCTGCAGTGTTCATAAAGTGAATTGAATATAAGAGAATATTATTTGAACTGAACCAGGTAAGGTAAGGTGCTTTTCCCCCATAGATCACAGTTGCATTGTTTTAGTGGCTTGTGCTTTATTGTAGATGATTTTTTTTAAAAAATATAAAGCCCTGCATTAATGATAATGCTGATCCTGAATTAGAAAAGAAAAGCCAATACTCTTACGCAAAAGCTAGATATAGTTAAGAGCTGTATTTACTGAGTGATGTTTAGCTTTTATAGCTCTACACTCATAGTCACAAAAAACCTTGTAGTATTTAACCATTTCCCTAAAAATAACTATGTTATTGTGAGTCTAAAAGTAATCCTCCAACCACATTTCCCATTGAAACAATTGTTTTAACTACATTAAAAATGGTGGTTTCTTAGGAGTAAAACTCCCACAAAAATAAAAGAGCCTGTTTCATATTTTAACTGTGTGCTTTGTGTTGAATGAAAATATGGCGTAGCAGTGTTTTAATTGCATGCTTTAATGGCATACCTAAAAAATAATTCATATTCAGCCTTTAAGTACTAATTTAAATATCACCTTTGGATACATGCCTTTCTTGATCTTTTCCAAAGTGATCAATCTGGTTAAATGAGTAATGAAAGAATGCAAACAAAAGAATGAATATTTTCCCATATATTTCATTAATAATTGGATTGGTGAATTAATTTTCCATATACTGGATTCATGTTCTTTGCCCAAGTATTGATTTATGTTCACTGTATATAACAAATATGGTAATTCCTTGTCTGTCATAGTTGTGCATGATTTACTATTTCGGTGTACAAAATAGAAGGCTGTAGTGGTAACACATACTCAGTTTCAAAACTCATGATACAAGAACATCTAAAGATTAAGCAGGTTACCCTCCTCATAGCAGCTGAATAAATGTGCACTTGGTGAGGGCAAGTGAACAAAAAGAGATTCACACATTTTATTATCTTTATTTTGTATCTTTTCTCTGTATTTGAATCGTTTGAGCCAAGGCTGGATGACTGCTAGTCGAATGAATAAGTTTCTGTATTGAGAAGTAAACTTCACTGAAGAATGCCTTTGTTAGAACAAGCAAGACATTGGTTCTTTCCTCTTCTGTTTCACTTAGCATCACTTAGACTAGAGAATGAAAACCAGTTAGGCCACAGAGAAGAGCATGGAACTTTACTTTTGATACATCTTATTTATAAGTTAAGTTTCAAGACTTCAGTCCATTCCTTAGGACAGTTAGTTCCCTGAGAATGTGAAAGTATTGAATTATCTTAGTGATTAAAGAAAAAAAAAAAAACAGAAAACTAATGTATCATGGGTACTTGCTAGCTTACAATGTTAACGTAACCATTTTGCAATGAAACTTTGTGTGACCTGCATGCGTGTGTGTCTTTTTGTTCCTAATTCTTTGAGACTATAAAATAATGTAGCTTTCAGTAGATATTTCTGCCAATTGCTATTGTTGTGGTAAACAAAATAAAACTCCTGGAAAGTGTTATTTGTCTTCTCAGGAATTTCCTTAAATTTCATGCAGTATAGTGACTATTTGTTTTTGCAAATTGAAATCCCCTACTTTGGAATATTTGTGTGTTCACTTATAGAGTTAAATTTTCATTTTTTTTTCCCTGCTAACATACATTAGTTATAAATAAATGCATTTGCCTTTATAATTTGAATGTTTGAAGGTTTAACATCATATGTGTAGGCTTAAGTTTTATTGACCTAAAACGATTCTAAGGACTTGGGGTTCTTAGGACTTTTATTTAGGGCTTCTTGTATTGTCAGCAAATAATTCAGTGTATAGAATCTCAAATGATAAATCAGCAATCAAATGAGCATTATAATTTAGAGTTGAATATGAAATTTAATGCTGCGCCTATTTGTGACAATACAGGAGCCCACCCGGTTCTACTTTCTCTGCCCATGGCCCTTTGAACATTCTGCTGCTGCTTTGTTTTTTTTAAAGATTGTATTTATTTATTTGACAGACAGATAGAGAGCACAAGTAGGCAGAGTGGCAGGCAGAGGCAGAGGAAGAAGCAGGCTCCCCACCGATCAGGGAGCCCGATGCAGGATTCAATCCCAGGACCCTGGGATCACGACCCGAGCCAAAGGCAGTCGTCACTTAACCGACTGAGCCACCCAGGCGCCCCTGCTGCTGCTTTTTTAAAAGATTTTATTTATTTATTCGACAGAGACACAGCGAGAGAGGGAACACAAGCAGGGGGAGTGGGAGAGGGAGAAGCAGGCTTCCTGCCGAGAAGGGAGCCCGATGCAGGGCTCGATCCCAGGACCCTGGGATCACGACCTGAGCCGAAGGCAGAGGCTTAACCGACTGAGCCACCTAGGCGCCCCTGCTGCTGCTTTTTAAGCTCTCCCCAGTCATGCTTGCTTTTACAATAGAGTGGCTTTTAAATTCAAACCAAGGAAAATGTTTAATACAAAATGTGGAAAGGAAAATAAATGAGGTCACAGTCATCTGGTTAGGCTAGTATATATTTAAAAACTAAACGTGTATAGTCAGCACATTTTTAAAAATATTTCTCTCCAAAATGTCTTTTGGAAATATATTAATAACCTAATATATGATCGTACCCAGGGTAGGACTTCGCCAACATTTTTTTCTTTCTTGATTTTTCTTTATGAAAACAGAAAACTGCTCTGAAATCAATTGTAGGCTTAGGGAATTTCATGCCCTTGACTGTTCAACACAGATATACTGACTATATGATTTGGCCATAAACCAGAGAAAGTTGTAGCTGAAATGGAGAAACAGAACATTCTATCACATTTTGAATATGCTCTCAAAGAGTTGCTGGAAGGTGAGCATTGACTCAGTGATGTAATATGTGGAGTCAAACTGAGTGTTTGCTGTGCTAGAGAAAACTAATGGAAACATTCACTTGGGGTAAGACAAATGGTATTAAATGAGAAAACACACCATGAATTGCAAATGGAGCTGAGTTAATTTGTTGCTGCAATAGTGTTGCCCTACTGTTAAATGAAGGCTGTGTAATTATCTTGCTGACAGAGATAATGTCAAAACCTCATTTCTCCTTACATGCCTCGTTTTTACATGAGGGCTAATTGAGCTGCAAGGTGACAACTGATTATATATGGCTATCGTCGGGTCCTCTTGCTCAATTTGCAAATAATGTTACCCTTTTTTTTAAGTGAGGATTTTTATCAGACTTCAAGTGAGGTATTAAACTTTTCGAACTGTTTAATTTGCAACATTCTTTTCTATCTGTAAATTATTCTGGCATAAACTCTCCTTTTTACATATACTTCTCTCAAACTTTCTCTTCATGCGTCTGACTTGCTTATACACTGTAGTTGAAGGAGATAGCGATACTCGTTTACGTTTTATTTTGTACAACATTTTAGTTATGTTCAGTCGAAATTTATTTGTCTTCTATTTCTTTCATTTCTGGAAATGTAGAGTTTTTCAGGTATTGAAAATAGAATGGCAGAAGTTGAAATAATAGGGGGGAAGTGCTTTGTTTAGCAAAGTCAACTGAATTAAAATATCATATTTCTTTCTTTTGGATATCTAGCACTGTACTCATTAGCCTGTAAGTCTTTTCTGTCTCACTGTCTTGGTAGGTCTTAATAGAAAGATGTTTATTAGAACTAGTCTTGTTAATTGTGGCTCAGTCCACGAGGAGGCAGCATTTTATACAGTAAAATTTTCTATTTATGAAAAATCTGAAGGGTTGAACAGTGTAACTAATTTTTATGGTTGTGGATCTTCCTGAATATATACTAGACAGAATTCATTATCTCAAGGAAAAAGCTAATATTGGATGTATAACTATAGTTCAAGTAAACTGACAAATTGTTGCTTTGCTGGGGAATCTCCTGGCTTAATGTGAAATTCTGAAAAGGAATTCAAGCTGAGATTATCAAACAAGGGCAGCAGGAAGGAGGGTTTTCCTTACTTGTGGGATAGCTTACATTTGAAAATAAAGACCAGGCAAGTGGGAATTTTTTGGAATTACAGAAATCCTGTGGCAACTTAGCAACTTGACCGGGGTCATTGTCAATAACAGCAATAACCACAAAAGGTTAATAATATAACAAAAATAGTGTGTTGCCAAATGTTTTATATTACTTTTAGAGTTTTCAACATTTACTACTAGAAAATGCTAAGAGAAATAGCTGACCTTTACTATTTCCTTATGTGCTAAATATCTCAGTCTTTACAATAACCATATGAGAGAGATAATATCATCCATTTTTAACAAGCGAAGAAACTGAAGTACAGAAAAATTAAGTAGCTTATTCAGAATCACACTGCTAATAAGTCACTCATGTGAATCTGTGGGGTTTGGGCATATATGTCTATCTCTAGTTCATTAATGAGCAAATGGAAGGAAGCTTAGTGAGTTGATCGGCTTGTTTCAAATTAGACAGTAAATGCACAGCCATGGTTCACATGGCAATCTTTTGACTCTAAGTTTGTTGCTATTGCTCTTGTCTTTGTTATTCAGGCCTTATGTTTTCTTGATCAGTTTTTTCTGTCCTAGTAGTTTTCCAACTGTGTTCCCTGGAGCCCTTGATTTCCCTGTGAAGGTTCCAGGAAGTGGTTAAGAGGATAGGAATTCAGCCTGTCATCAGTCATAGTAATTCATTGACCCTTAGAGTTCTGAGCAAGAGTTTATTAGGAAAATTTCCACTGCCTACAAAGTCATAAAATTTTATGTCCTACTCCGTGTAATTTAAAAAAAAAAAAAAGGCATCCTTGAGTGCCACTTTTCAGTGGTATTTCCAATCTGGCTCCTCCCTAAACACTGGAGCACTTATCAGGTCCTTTGGGATTGCTAGAGTTGAGCCTGACTCCTTGGGCACTAGTGTATGGCTGTTCTCCTATACCCATGGCACCCGGTGGTAAACAGGAAAATGAGTATATGATCAGGAAGGGTCAAAACTCAGCATGCCTGATCGAAGAGGTATATGTTTCTTTGAAATTCCCATATACCTGCTTCGAGGAACACAAACCAGAACCAATCCTCAGAAAAGGAATTTTCTGTCCCTGAGGGCCTGGCATTACCCAGAAGAGATCCTCCGGGTCCATTCAAAAGCAAAGCAAATACCTAGCCATCCCCTGCAAAAAGGAGGGGTGTCTTTGACCTGCATACCCTATTTGGCTCTGTTTTATCTCCTGCACTGGTCAGGGGATAGGAATAAAGAGGATGATCCAGCTGAGGGGTACATAGTCTATAAGCGTGCCACTCCGACTTTCAGTGAGCTTCTAGATAACCAGCAATCTCAGGAGAAAGTGGGAAAAACTCCACTGGCAGAAGAGGAAATAAATAGACCAATGTGTAAAGATCGAATTTGGAAAGTGAACTTGCCACAGAGCAAATTTTGAAAAGAGTAAGGGGATTTTTTTATGCACTTTAAAAAAAAAAAGAACTTGCTTCAGCCGAAAATGGTGGGCTTGCAGGAAATGCATGAAGTAGACGCGCACATACCGTTTTGACAAATGTCATCATAAATCTTCCTGCTGCTTGAAGTGCCACATATTTTTCAGTTTTTTGCCTTCCAAATTTAATTTTATAACAGTGACTGCTGTGCATGTTTTTAGATAAACCTTTTCTTCAGTTCTGATGACATCAGAGTGCCTCCTGTCAGCAAAGCATTGGTGTTTGTGATTATTTTATTAAGTTTTGTAGCAGATGCCGTTATTTACCCCCATATTGAGTTGTAATTTTAAATGTCTGGTTTGATTCTGCCTACAAGGAAAAAATCAAGTATATTGCAGAAATGACTTTGAAAACCGGAGCATTCCAAAAAGGTATAAATAATGCACAAATGATATCTTTTTTTTCCCCAAAAGTGAGTGGAATTATATTATCAAAACTGTCTTTTCTTTTTCCATTTTTTATTGAGATATAATTGACATGTTACATTGTGTTAGTTTTAGGTGTACGATGCAATGATTCAATATATGTATATATTGCAAAGTGATTGCGACAATAGTTAACATTCATCACTGCACATAGCTGCACATTTAAAACTTTCTTTTCAAATTTCTGGTATTCCCTGGTCTTTTGAAATGAAGTTTCGACTGAGCTTTTTTTTTTTTTCCTATGTTGTCAAATAACCCATACCACACGTGTTATTTGATAACATTCGATCTTGATTAAAGAAAATCTATTTAAAAATGTTGGGGGGGGGCGGCGCTTGGATGGCTCAGTCATTAAGTGTCTGCCTTTGGCTCAGGTCGTGGTCCCGGGGTCCTGGGATCAAGCCCCACGTGGGGCTCCCTGCTCCGTGGGAAGCCTGCTTCTACCTCTCCCACTCCCCCTGCTTGTGTTCCCTCTCTTGCTGTTTCTCTCTCTGTCAAATAAATAAATAAAATCTTTAAAAAATATATAAAAATAAATAAAAAATAAAAATGTGTGTGTGTGAGGGGCTCCTGGGTGGCTCGGTCGGTTAAGCGTCCAACTCTTTATTTCGGCTCAGGTCATGTTCTCATGGATCCTGAGATGGAACCCCACATTGGGCCCCACAGCTCAGTGGGGAGTCTGCTTGGGATTATCTCTCTCCCTCTCCCTCTTTCTCTCTTCCCTCCCCTCCCCTCGCTCTCTAAAAATAAATAAATAAATCTTAAAAAAAAAAAAGAAAGTATGTGTGTGTTATAGGTGAGATTAAGACAGCATGTTCCTTCATTATACTTGGAAAATGTTGGAATACTTGAAAAATTGGGGGTTTTCGTTCATTCAGCATTTATTAAACCCCACCATATGCAAGACACTGATGATTAAAGGGGGGAAAATACGTCTAAGGAATTTGCTGTTAAAAGATGAAGCAGGTCATGGAGACTCTCAGTTCTCTGCTAGTGGTAAAGACAGCTCCTGGTGTCTTTACCTGGGGTGCGCAGAAGGACACGTGATGTACACTCAAAGTGGGTACGGGGCAGACTTGGCAGACTTGGCAGACTTGGCAGTAGAAGATCCCTGAGCTGAGCCTTGAAAGACAAGGGTAACCAGGGCATGAGGCAGGGAGGACGAGGAAAAGGTGTGCCAGGCACCGAGTAGCCAGATGAGGGACAGGGAGGAGTGGAGACCTCTCCCCATCTCTGGAATTTGTGTCTCCTGATTACTGAGTCTCTCTCTTGCGTGGCTCTGGCTCACCTTCGGGCTCTTGCTGGCTGTCTGGTTTCTCTCTTCCACCAAGCTCAGTCTCGGTGTCTCCCTGAACTACTGGATGGTGCTTGCTCACTCTCGGTCGGGCTCCCTCTCTCAGTTTCACTCACACTCAGGCTTGGGCTCTCCTGCAACCACTTTCCCTCTTGCTTCCACCCTGCCTGGTTGTCAGGGTTTTTTTACCCTTCCTTTTTTCCATTCCTTTAATCCAGTTTATATGTTTGTAATGTGATAGACAAGACAAAGGTAAGGACAGTCCTTTGTTAAGGACAGCGAGAAGAGCATAAAGTGGCTGATAGTGAGAAATAGGACTCCGGGAGGCACTGGCCAGATCTCAATGGACTATTAGAAAAAGGAGTTTGAGGGTGCCTGGGTGGCTCAGTCGTTAAGCATCTGCCTTCGGCTCAGGTCATGATCCCAGGGTCCTGGGATCGAGCCCCGCATTGGGCTCCCTGCTCAGCGGGAAGCCTGCTTCTCCCTCTCCCACTCTCCCTGCTTGTGTTCCCTCTCTCGCTGTGTCTCTCTCCCCCTGTCAAATAAATAAATAAAATCTTAAAAAAAAAAAAAAAAGAAAAAGGAGTTTGATTTTTCATGTCATAGGTAGAGAGGACCTATACTGAAGGACCTATATTCAAAATATATCCAGAATCATACTATTTCTCAACCCCTTGTAAAGGATTTTTAGCAGGGAGGTGTTACATTTACAATTTAGAATAATAACTCATGGCGCGTGGCATGGTGCGGTAGATGAGAGGTGTACTTTGGCATTAGCTGATCTAGTGTGAATTCTAGATGTAGTAGCTAAGGCTGTGTGATCTAAACATGTCACTTAACCTCTTCCTGCCCCAGTTTTCTCAGCTCTAAAATAATTGCATTGTTTTCATACAATTTTGTTGTACCTTTCAAGAAGATTAGGTCCGGTTTTTAATTAATTGTTCAATTACTTGTATGAATTAATATGATTACGCATATTACTGTGACAGTGCAGAACAGTATGGCCAGTTGGCGGTACGGAGGGAGACATTTGCTTGAGAGAGATTTAGTGGATTTGGTGAACAGGATTTGAGTCACTTGAAGTATAGTTGGGTGAAGTGAAAGGAAGGAGTCAGGGGCTGACTTCTGACTTTTGCCTGGGTCTTGATTGATTGTGGTCTTTTGTTTTCCTTTAATGATAATCCACAACTTCTTTGAGTTCTAATGAGGTGGAATGTGGAAACTCTAAACAGGGAAGACATCAGAGTTGAATTTTAAAAAATAGATGCTGAAGAGGAATTGGGTGGCAGGATGGCTGGTGAACTTTTTAGGTTGGTCCTTGACTTTTTTAAAAGTCAGTTGGATGCACTTAGTCAGCATAAGGGCTGTACAGTGCATTTCAGTACAACAGCAGGTAATTAAATTTGTACATTTCATGTCTGGTTCCACTGTTTAAGGTTATCCTAGATTAAACCCTATTAGTAAAGATACCTGACTTCACTAGTATTCAGTGTTAAAATATATATAATTTATTTAGTGCTTGCTGTATGTCAAGCACAGTGCTAAGTGTTTAAATATATTACCTCCTGCATGCAGAAAGCCTTTAAAGATAGTGGTAATCAACACTGGACGGAAGACTGTAGCCTCAGAAGGTAAACAACTTGCTCAAGGTTATGTACATAGTCTTAATAGAAGCCTGTTTCTAATCATTTTCGTGTGTGTGTGACTCCAAAGCCTGTTTTCCACAACAATATAAAGCTATTATATATAATTAGTATCATGTTATGTTTGAGATTGATGAGCTAACATGAAAATGCTTTGAAAAAGCCAGTGGGTTAGAAAATCATTAGTTTGAGAATCATAAGACGCAGATTGTGATTCAGAAGCATTTTACATATTAACTTGTGTCTTCAGCTTATTAACTTGTTAAATGGTAATAAAGTTTGACTTCTGCTTATTTTACTGTATAAATAGCGTGTGCTGAAAATTTTTAGGAATTCAAAATAATGTCTTATGAAAGGTACATTAAGGGACAGTTGGGCCCTGGGACAGGAATAAATAAATGAAACAGAACAAGGAGTTCACAACAAAACCACACACAAATAGTATTGTTTGATATATGACGGAGGTGATATGATAGACCAATGGGGAAAGGATGGACTTTTTAACCAATGATTTAATTTTTTAATCAGGGACAATGAATTATTTACATGGAGGGAAATGGAATCGGAATCCCTACCTCACAGCACACAACAAAAATCGATTCCAAGTAGATTAAACACATAAATGGAAAGGCAGAACTACAGCACTTTTGGAACAAATATTGGAGAACAATTCTAAGACCTCAAAGCAGAAGAATTTCTTAAGACCAAAAAGTATAAACCGTAAAGGAAAAGATTGATAAATTTACATTAAATTAACAACTTGACATTTGTAAAAGAGAGTGAAAACACACACATGTGCATGCACATGCACACCCTCTGCCGCAGACTGGGAGAAGCTTCTGGGGACACAGGTCAGCTCTCAAAGTTCAGAATCTAAAATATATAAAGAATGTAAATTAGGGGGCGCCTGGGTGGCTCAGTCGTTAAGCGTCTGCCTTCGGCTCGGGTCATGATCCCAGGGTCCTGGGATCGAACCCCGCATCGGGCTCCCCGCTCAGCGGGGAGTCTGCTTCTCCCTCTCCCACTCCCCCTGCTTGTGTTCCCTCTCTGGCTGTCTTTCTCTCTGTCAAATAAATAAAAAAAAAAAATCTTTAAAAAAAAAAAAAAGAATGTAAATTAGTAACTGAAAAATAAACACCCGATAGAAAGATGGGCAAACGAAAACAACCAGTATTTCACAAAAGAGGAAGCACAAATGGCCTATAAACATGCAGTTTTATTAGAAATTAGGGAAATGTCATTGAAGTCACAGTGAGATAAGATTTCTTCCTCATCAGGTCGGCAAAACTTAAACAGACAATGCAAATGGTTAGCAAGGTAAGGATTAATGGGATCCCTGAAACATTGCTTCTCAAAGTACCCTGATATAACTATTTTGGGAGGGCCAAAGCCAATAAAGAGTGCATACCTCATAAATTTGCAGTTGCCCAGAAACTTTTGCACTTTTGTGTTAGGAGTCATGTACAAAAATATTCACAGTAGCAGTCTTTGTAAGAGTGAAAAACTAGACCAAAAAAAATCTCACAAAGATGTATTAGCAGGAGAGCGGATAAATTGTGGCATACTCATTGAGTGGAATACTGTATCAATAGTAAAAATAAGAGTAAAAATGAACACAGCTGCATGCATCAACATTAATAAATCTCAAATTATATCAGAAGAAAAAAACAAGTTGCTGAGTAATACATACACTATGATTCCATTTTGAGATTGGATAAACTAAGCTGTATTGTTTAGGAATACTAAACCGGTGGAAAGAGTAATGAATAAAGAAGAATGATTCTATCGGAATTCAGGATAGATAACTCAGGAGGAGAAGGGGGGGGATATAAATGGGATAATGTGGGTGGGCCATCTAGAATTGGTTAATATTCCAGTTCTTGGCCTAGGATATGTTTCGTAAATGTTCGTGTGTGTTCATACAGTCTTAACTATGTAGGTTATATTTGAATGTTTATTGTAAAAAAATATATATATGTTATTATTTTTCCTATATTTTTGTTTCTGTACCATTAGTTGTTCGAATTCGTGTTCTAGAAAAAAGATAAGCTTTTTTGGAGAAAATATAAAGACGTAAATCCATCATTGCATAATCCCAAAAATCTTTTCAGTATTACAAAAGAAGGGGCAGTATCCACGATTCTTAAACTGAATTATTTTTTGTTCTGTCTGCGGTTTAGTATCAAGTAAAGAAATCGGAGTAAGACCCGTGATCAAGACCCAGCTTTACCACATAGCCAGTTTTGTGACTTTGGAAAAATCCCTTCCCTCTCTGAGCCTCAGTCTCTCCTTCTGTAAAATGGATCTAATATTAATCCCCACATCCCAAGATTGTTGGCAGATAGTATTTGGGAAAGAAGTTTATAAATTGTAAGATGAAGTACAGGTGTTAGTTAAAAATGTATGTCTGAGATCAAAATTCCAGCCGCACTTCTCTGTTGCTGAGTGCCGTAACCAGCACCTAACTGAAAGAGGAGTTTTATTTGCGGGAGCTGATTTGAAAATTGTGAGTGACTATTTTTTTGAACCCTAAGATTCCCTCAATGAGGATAGAAATAGACTTCCTTAATTTGCTGTTGCGTTAGTCCTCAGTCTTGTAGAAAGATCTTCCTTTCCTCCCTGTCAGCCTTCACTGCAGGTGGTTAGTTGCTCCTGTCCTACTGTGCTGGTCAGCAAAGGGAGAGCTTTCCGCATCCAGTTCTCTGCAGCCTTCCAGCAAGTGATAACCCACTGAGGTGTTAATTTATGTTAGTTATGTTATTATTATGTTTTTGAAGAAAAGATTGGATTAAGAAGTATCACGGGCATTTCCATTTCTTACCTCATAGTGCTTCTGAGGTAAGTGAAGGTGAGGTTCAAAATAGGACCAAGCCTCTGTTGGTAAAAATACATCGTAATATCCAAACCTCCATACCCTAAGATACAAGCAGGAACAAAGCGGGAAATAGGTCCTGCGTAGCCGACTCTCAGTGTAGCGGAAAGCTATGATAGTGTATATGGGAAGCCACTTGTGAAAGAATTTGCAGACAGAAACTTTCCATTTAGACCTGTGATTCCTCTGTAACCTTATAAAATAGAATCATTGAATATCATTAGACTCTGGGGAATAAAATAAGATATAGACAATCTTTATAAATAGTTGGGGTTTTATATTAAATTGTGATGCTAGCTTACCTTTTTTTTCCACATTACTTACCACGTTGATTTTTAAAAAGAGGACCTGGAACAAAAAAAAAAAAAAAAAAATGCCCATCTCAGGAAATCTTGGTTTTAGAAATCCATTAAGAGTAAGGATGTAGAAACCAAGCAATGGCATCATACCAAGCAGGAAAAGATTCAGGTATCATAAATTTTCAAGCCATCTGTACACTAAGTACACTGATGAGTGAATCATACGTTTTAGATGAATGGAAATCATATAAGCTCCTACTCTTTGTAGCTGGTGGTAAAACCTGCTCCGTAACACAGGTGGACAGCTCTCCAAAATTTTTCCACAACTTTGGAGGGAAAATAAAAATAGACCTTTTTAAATTATAAAATGAATAAATGGAGGAGAGAGACTTAGTTTAAAATAAAAGATGCTTATTTTTATTATTGACTTTTTTTTTTCTGAGTCAACTCATTTAATGTACTGGTGTAGTAACATTCAGATCCCAAGTGTACGAGGATTTTTTTTTTTTAATGTTTTGAATAGAAACACAATGTTGTCTTTACATTTGATTTTAGCTCTCCGAGCAGTTCTACCAAAGCACCGTGTGTTTATATATATAGGTTTTATATTCCGCCTGCTTCCAAAACAGAGTTACAGATGACTAGTTTGACATCTGAAGATTAGAAGATTATATCAGATTAAATAAAAGAAATGTGCCTTGTTAATGGGTTTATATATTCCTGAATCAAACACATAGTAACTATAGCATTTACAATAATAACAGTAACGCTCAGACTGTGGCAGCTGTAATGGTTTCATCATTTCTTTCCTGTAGCTGTAACCTTTTAGTGTTTGCCATAGAGCACACTGTACTATAGATACAATTTAATCAATTGCTGGGCAATGTAGCATTATTAATGTGATCTCAAGAGATGCTCAAGTGGCGATAGGGCCTGAGTATTTTATACCAGAGGCTGCTGTGACTTTTGGGGCTCATTGAAGACTGGGCTGCCCTAGCTAGTGACCTCATAATTTCCAGAAGCAGGTGGAGGTGGCAATTATGGCTTCGGCCACTATCTTGAACTTTCTGTAGTAGGTGATGAATTGCAAATGGCTAGACCCTGTACACAACAATAAACTCAAATAAATCTTCAACGTGTAATAATGACAAGACGGGAAGCCTGGCAGCTATAACAAGGCTTCTCTTGTCACCCACTTTACTGTAGCCTTGATATTCATCATTATCAGCTGGAGCTAGCTCAAGAGCTGGACAAGAAGGTCCGAAGAAGGATGAGTTGTTTGCGCTGAAGCGTCCAGTTGGTCCCATCTGGACGAGAGTAAATGGGATTTTTTTTGCCTGTTCACTAGGCCAGAGCTGTCCATCATTTTAGGCAGGTATCTGATCACTTCATGCTGTGGGACAATATGGCTTTACACTGCTTGGCTCTCTCTTGGTAGTGCAATGTAACATTTTTACCCTGTATGAAAGCTTTTGGTTACTTTTCAGTTACATAAAAATGCCGTTCAATTTCACAAAAACTGAGCTAATGATATTTTCCATCATTGACAAATGACTTCTCAAATGAGAACATAATTTTAATACAACCTGAATCACAGTTGAAATCTGTGTCCTGAATCATATGAAGTTATTATGTTCAATAATAACATATATTTTCTTCAGCATAATAGAACTTACTACTATTAATTGCCAAAACAGTGATGTGGACAATATAAAAATTATCGGGACTTTAATATTATTGTAAAGTGTTACTTAATATTCCTAAATTCTTTACTGTTGTTGATACATATAGTATACATATTCTTAGTAATAAGAATGTGCTGTGGCATTTCTGTCAAGATCAAGTATTCTGACGACTGAATACTGTTTGATTTAAAATAAAACATTCACTGATCCTTGAACATTTTAAGTCTGTGATGAGATCAATCAATACAGTATTCTTCTTGGATTGATTGTTCTCCCCCTTAGAAGAATATCAAGTTTTTAAAAACCTAGTTTGTTGAACTTTCATTCATGAAGACTATATCATTACATGTTTTGTATGTTGTCTGTATTACGGTTATGATGTTCTTAAAATTAAAATTTGAAAATTTAGTAACCGATAGGTGATCGATTTCCCTATTAACCACAGCCTTCTTTAATAAAGATTCTAAGCATCCTCCTAGTGTGTTTTTATTACCTTTTTTTCCTATTTATTTCCACCTTTTAAGGGAGAAGATCATATAACTTTCTTAACATTTTAGATTTGATGTTGCTGTTTAAGAAAAAGGAACTCAGTAATAGGCAGTGGAACCCTTTGAGCATTTTTGCTTTTGATTTATGATATATATTCCTGTTATCACTTAAATATATATTTTTAGATAAACCAGTAATTATATAATTCAAATTCACTTTAATTCCTGAGATGATTAAAATGTAAGACTTCTGAGGTTTCCATTTCTCCAAAATGCAGGTTCACTCGGAGTTCAGACCCAGTGACATGCCATCATTCATTTTTTGTCTTTCCTTCATAATAAATCTTTAAGCCTTGAGGCACCAGACTCATGCAGATTTCTTTGCATTTTAGTTTCTTGATGGAATAACAACTTCCAGTTTCAGAGCTAAAGCATATTATTTCATCTCTGCAGACCTAACTTCACCCAGTAGTGGCCACATGAAAATATATGTCAAGAACACTGTTTTCTCACATTGGAATTTAGGCAATTTGTTTTCAGACTGTGGGCAGTTTCAGCCTATTTTTGGAACCCCTTTGTGGCCTGACCATTCGTTCTCACATAATTTATGGTGGCACTGTAACATACGGACTTTTCATCACTGTCCAGCTGAAATTCTCTGTTGTGCATAGACTCTTCTCCCTTGCCTTACTTTGGCTCCTCTCAATGCCTTTCCTGCCTCTGGAACAAGTAAACCAGCCTGGACTTTGTATTCGACCACGTACAGCTTTGACTAGATAAGTCACTTCATTAAATGATACGCATACACTTTAAATATTATACATATGGCTACGGATGTGTCCTATGGTCCTGCGTAAGAATCTAAGGAATAGCAATTTATTGAAGTGTCTTCTAAATATGTAAAGGTTGAACTTGAGTTCAGGTTACTTCTGTAACTAAAAAAAAAAAAAAAAGAAAGAAAAAGAAAGTACATGTAGTTTTATTCATACACATCAGGTTTGGCTCTTGGTGTGTCCATCAGTATTTTCTCCAGGTACTTCACATCTAGACATAGGACTTGTAGTTTTGTTAGAATAAGATACGACTGAAGAATTTATCTTAATTTCTTTATATTGCTCTTGGCGTCTAGTGTTGAGAAATATTACCAATGGGATCTAAGACTTATGATAACTGAAAACTAAATAAGTTAAAAAATGGATGATATTAAATGATTGTAGTTATTCTGTTATCTTCAAGCATGCTATTTTATTTACTAGCCACTTGACCGTCTGTAAGTTACATAACTCCTCTAACTAAATTTTGTATTTCCCCTTGTAAAGTGGGTTATTAATAGTATTTCTCTCATAGCATTTTACTGTTCAACATGATTTCTGCACAATGCTGTCAATAAAAAATTACACATTATTGTTCAAAACTACACAGAATTACATTTGAGTTCCTGTTTCTCAGATTATTGTTCAGAGAGCTAAACTAGTTGGCAAAGGGAACTGTTTGGCACTATTTCAAGGTTAAAATAGAAAGGGATAGCAGTCTCGATTCTTTGAATGCATTAACCTAGAGCGGTAGTACTTCGACTTCTCTGCGCATCAGAATCACCTGGAAGGCTTGTTAAACTAAAAGTTGCTGGGCTCCACCCCCGGAGTTTGTCAGTCAGTGGATCAGGGTTAGGGCCTGAGAATTTGCATTTCTAGCAAGTTCCCAAGTGATGCTAATGCTTCCAGGAACACTAATCCAGAAAGACCCTTTTCTTAAATGATGATGAGAGTGAAATGAACTAATGGATAAGCCCTGCACTTGCTATTTGGCGACCCTGGCACCAAGTTGAATGCCCACGTCAGGTTGCAAAGAGCGGACTTTGTTTATTTGTACTCCTGGCTGGCCCAGGCTTTTCTCGGTTTCATTAATGACTTAATGAAAAAGTTCTTGTTTTATTTTCTTAAGAAGTTGGGGATTCTAGAATGATTTTGATTAAATTAAATAAAATATTATTTCAAGTTAAGAATCTTTCCAGATTCATAACATGTAAGTTTGTGAAAACGTTATCTATCCATGTAAGCAAAAATTCTCCATAACATCTGATTGTATGCTATGTAATTACATTTACTAATCATGTAATTGCATATCTTAATTATCACATGTCTTACTTGCCTTTCTACATGTATTTAAATAATTGTCTTACTATAATCTATAATTACAAAAGTAACAGTTCAGTATCAGAGACATTTTATTGCTCCCACTGTAATATTTGTTCGGTAAGATTATGTAAAACAGACAGACATTTTGTCCAATAGAAGTAAAAAATGACTTTAAAATCACATTTTAAAAATAACATGATTTCCAGGACAAAGGGAGCCACTTTATTTTTTGAAGTAAATTTTACTTTCTGAGTTTCCATTTCTGCAGCAAGTTATTAAACACTTTATTTATCAATACATTTTATTTATTTGTTTGTTTGTTTAAAGTAAGCTCTATACCCAACATGGAGCTTGAACCCATGATCCCAAGATCAAGAGTCGCGTGCTCTACCAACTGAGCCAGCCAGGTGCCCCTCAGCAGATTTTTATTAGGTCATTGTTTAAACCAAGAAGGTAGCAAAAAAATAGTGACTTTTCGTTGCGGACAAGTATCCTTCACTAAAAA
Organism: Phoca vitulina; assembly: GCF_004348235.1. NCBI lineage: Eukaryota > Metazoa > Chordata > Mammalia > Carnivora > Phocidae > Phoca > Phoca vitulina. Next base: position 8,227,219 of record NW_022589729.1, read on the forward strand.
GAATTCCAGTGAATGACAACAACATAATCAGTTTGTATTTAACACTCTCAAATATTTTTTCACATGATTATGGTTGGTTTTCCTTCTTGAGAATGACAACTGAGGGCAACAACTGTCTACTTTGATCACTACTGTGTCCCTAGGGTCAAATCACTGCCCAGTCCTAAGCCGGTATCCATGAGTACTTGGTGAATAAATGAATAATAGGAATTATTATTGGTGTTAGTGTTGCTGCTTTTACCTTTTATTGAGCATCTACCATATGGTAGGTCTTTTGCTGGGTGTTTGCATATGTCTTCAGTTCTCATCACAACCTGCAAAGATTGATCTTATTAACCACTGAGGAGCCTGAGGCTAAGAGAAACTGGAAACCTGTCCCATGTCACAGATAACAAATGGTGAACCCCTGTCTTTCTGCTCTAGAACCTAGACTCTTGCCACCAAGCAGTGCTACCTCAAAGTCTTATATTCTGGGGGTAGAATAGAAACGTCTGTAGTATTCAGGGAGAGACAAATGGAACACTTATGAGACTGGCATTTAGGAAGATAGGAAACAAACTAGGAAATAGACAGTTACTCTTTACACAGCTCTCCCATTAAAGAACTAATCAGAAGGCAATGAGGTTTGATTTTGTTTGCACATAACTTAAAGCAATTGCATCCAACTGAAGCATGATTGTTACACCCACCTAAACTGTGAACCTGGATGAAGTGAAGGTTTTCATTCATTAGACTGTTCCTTTTTTCTAACTCCCATGCATTTGCACAGGGCAAGTTAGTTCTTAAATTCACTTGCTGATTAAGAAATTCTCCTGCGTTTTGTGTATATTCCTTACCTTAATGATTTATCTCAATTGACTCTTGGTTTATCTCATACATAGAACTGAGTAGATTTATCTTGCCAAGGAATATGAGTGACCAGTACATGCTTGCGAATAAAGAATGAATAAACAAATTAGTGAATGAATGACAAGAGGCCATAAGCATTATATTTCTCCCCAAACGGTCGTGTACGAGCTGTAGTTCAGATGGACTAGAACCATTCATTTATTCCATAAGGTCAAAGATGGAAAAGGAAGATATCAAATCAAATAAACTTTTCTCATGGGATACTAATCTTTCTATACACAGTAGCAGGAATATCTTAAATGCTTCTGGAGCATTTTCATCCCAAAGCAACATTTACCATCTTTATTTCCCAAATGTTAGGTATGACTGACAGTCATATGAAATACATATTCTAATACTGAGGCAAGATACATGGAAGGAAAAATCTACACCCTGGAGGGAAATATAAATTTATAATTAAATTGCAGAAAATTATAAAATATTTATCTGAGTCATCAGTTATCATTTGGCCATTAACTGAGATTAATTAAAACATATCACACATGGTGCCTAGCTCATAGTAGGTGCTCAGTAAATGATGCTGTAATTGAACTGAGAGACTGTGGCCTTCCATCAGAGCTATATAAATAGACCTGGAGAGACTAAGCCAAAATTTTAATATTTTGAAAAGAAGGTGTTTAGATACAAAGCTTGTATAGAAGGACAAAAAGAACAAGCAATTATATGCAAAGGCAAATGCTTATTTGAGCCCAGCAGTTAAACCTCCTCACATGTTAATCACTCTTGGAGTGATTTTTTTTGGTTTGTTTTTAAAGAAAATGGAACATTATCACCAAGCTGAACTCTCCCAGTCTAGGCAAAAAAAAAAAAAAAAAAGTTCCATAAAAAATGTATTAAATGAGTAAGTTCTTGAATCCATTTTATGAAGCCTGTAAATATTCAAAGTATTCTTTTTACAATTGGTATTTTTTATTTTGCATAGATAGACAAGCAGGTGTCTCTTAGTATTTGCAGCGTGTGCAATCATTCACTGTTCTTTGTGATGTAAAAACTCACCTGTAGGAGAATCTTTATTTCACAAGAACAGAAGTATTGGCACATATTCAGACCTACCATTCATTCCACCCATTTGTCCAGCTCTTCAACCAGAGAAAATTATTGAAATGGCATTGTTGGCTCTTACCCTATCCATGTGCTCAGCAAATATATATTGCAATCTAGCTATCTGGGAAATAATTTTATATTTGGTGCTTCACAGTTTATAATACCTTTTATATACTTTGTCCACTTCATCTATAGGTCAGAATGTCTCAAAATCCCAGCTTGGCCTTGTGATTCTCTGGCCGGTTTTTATAACTCACTGTGCTTGGTGCCATGGACAACGCAGAGAAAACTAGTGCATAGTGTGCTGCCACAAAGCCTATAATCGAGAGTGAGGTCTTTAGACAACTGGCTATTAAATCAGATGACTGTTTGTTAAGTGTTTAGACATTCAATGAAGGACAGATCATTTCTGATTGGGAAAACTCTGGCTTTCTTAGGAAAGCTCTTGTCCTTGCTTTTCCCTTTCTGCAGCAAGAGCATAGTAAGGATGCCTCTTTATGCCCCCAGACTGTGGGTGCGGCCATGTGCCCTCTGCGACCAAGAGTGCAGGGCCACGACCTCCCCCTCAGTTCTCAGCAGCCAGTCCTCTTCCCAAAGCCTCCCACAGGCCCCTGGCGCCCTGTCCATTGGTGGAAGCTGCTGTGAAGAAACAAAGCTTCACTGTGACGCCCCATGCACATTTCTCAATTGGAGGGTCACCCCGAATCCGGGGCTGCGAGGCCACCTCCGCCAGGTTTAAGGTTTTTAGTCACCTGTGAGAAAGCAGAGGTGGCATGAGTCTGCAGTTTTCTCAGGAACTTGGGCTTTGAAGGGAGAGAAGGAAAGGGGAAGTGGCACCGTTCAGAGTTTCGGTTGTTTTTAATAAGGAGAGACCTGGGGTCTGTTTAAATGCTGATTGGGAAGGCTCCCATCGAATGGGAGAGATTGAGAAAGCCCAAAGGAGATGGGCTGATAGACCGTGAGGTTCCTAATTCAGTGGAAGATGATAGGAGCCAGAGCATAGATGGACAGATTAACATAGATGGGTGGGGGGGTGGGGTTGGGGGGGGCGACACGGACATTTCGTCCATTTTATTGGAAGGATCAGAAGGGGTGGGAGTAGGTTAAAATTAAGTGTGCACATTTCAGAGCAAGAAGTGAGAACGTGTTTGGATTTCTATTTTATTTGTAAAATAGTAGCCAAATTTGTTTGCTAAGATCGGGTATGGGGTAAAGGAAATGGTCAAATGTTTTGAGGAAACTTGAGATCATGTTTTAAGTGCCTTATGTGAAGAATGGAAGAGAGCTAATTCGAGAGAGTTGGGATCGCCCACCCGCGTGTACGTTTATAGAGTTCCACTCATCGCAGTCGTGTGGTTTTTCTCCAAGAGCCGTTAACAGCCTGGGTACAGGAGGGCAGATAATGTACAGTGTGGCAAAGCCTTGGTTTGCTCATTACTAGGGCTTCTTCAGGCTGGTGTTTGGAAAGGTGAGTTGACAAAGGGAATTGAACTTTTTTTTCAAAAGAATGGGACAGGATAGAATTTTCGTCAGAGTGAGATGTTATGTAACTTCAAACACAATTGCATTTTCATTATATGAGGCACACCTAGAGCCCATGAAAGCCTAGTCATGGAAGCAGTCAGGGTGCTCTTAGCCCTTCTGTTTTTTTCTAGGCAAAAGAGCTTTGTTTGCAATTTCCTATCTCAGTCCAGATGTCGAATATAAGAATACCCAGAGTTCCGTTTTTCAGAACTTTATAAAGATAGCAACTCGAGTACCTATACATACACAGTGTAAGTAAGATACAGTAACATCCTAAGTATGAACTTCCAGCCCATGTATGTTACAGAACCAATACAGTCTTAGCCGCCTGAAGCTAAGAGAATCATCCCTGATCTGGTTTCTTTTCTTTAGTTATAATTGTAGCTCTTCTTGACTTCTTTGTCTTGTTCTTTTCCCATGAAACTGGACCGGACTGGTCATTCCCTCATTTCAGTTTATTTAATACTCTTTTATATATAATGTTGAGATGTCTGTTTACCATGTCTCACTTTTAGGCTTTGCTATTACAGCTCACGGTATGCCAAGTACTGGAGAAAACACTTGATGAATAACAATTCAGTTATCCTCACACTATCCCTGTAACTCAGGTTAAAGGGTAACTTCCATCACAGGTGGGAAAACAGGCATAGAAAAGCTTAAAAACTTTCACGTAATCATACTTTTCAGTGATGTGGCCTCTGAGACAAATTGAAAACTGACTCCAGAGCCGACACCAATAGCTACCACTCTGTACTGAATTTTGATCAGTTGTTTTCCCCGACCAGCTACTTCTTAGTTCGTGAGGTGTCTCCCTCTCCTTCACGATACTGTGCACATAGGAAATAAGGTTAAATGAGCTGATGGTTGTAAAGCAGAACAGTGCGTGACTCACGGCAGGTACTCCTCGATCTTGGTTCCCCCTTCCCATCCCCAGATGCCACCCGTCCCTTTTTAAGCTCGGGAATGGTGTCACACTGTTAGTGAGCTGTGGACCGCTACCGTTCCTCACTGCACTCTTCTGCCCTGGTCTGCCAGTGAGAAAGTACACGAAAAACTTGGAGGTTAACGAAACATGGAAAAGCTCGCCGAAGCAAAGAACATGTTGGCAACTCTGGGGGAGAATGCTAAACCATAAGCACTATTAGAATTGCCAATTTAGGACATTAGTATTAATCCTTAAGACTTTTCTGGTTTCAAGAAACGGAAACCCAGCTCAGCCTGCCTTATGCAACTTAAAGGAAGATATTTATTGCTCGGAGAACTATAGAGCTGGACCACAGGCTCAGACACAGGCAATGGGACTAAATCTTGCTCCTTTTATCTCTTGGCTCTCCTTTCCCTTGGGTTAACTTTGTTCTCAGGCAGGCTTTCCAGCTTATGGAAGCAAAATGGCTGTGAGCGCTTGAAGCTTATAGCTTATCTCTATAATCCTCCCCTCCCGGCTCGCCCACCCCCCAGTAAAGAGGAATTTTCTGTTCCCGATAGTTCCAGAAATACTCTGGAATTGGTTCTTAATGACTTTAACTACACCACATCCACATCCCTGACCCAGCTACAGTGAACATGGGATGGCATGCTGTGAATACTCAGGCCTGGGCCAGGAAAGTGGAGGAGACAGCTTCACTGCACCTCAGACTCCAAGGAGGGAAAAGGGTATTTGCAAATCAGAGTGCTATTATAAGGAGGAATAGATGATTTCACCCAACAGATATGCACCACAGTCAGCCTAAAAGCAGCGAGTATTCCTTTAAAAACAAAACTTGTAATGTAAAATCAAGACCTTCTTGACCTCAGGGTATATAGCCCACCTTAGAAATGTTTTATCAAAAAAGACAGTTCTTATATCATTTTTGAGCATGGGTGATATAGTCGGACCATAGGGTATGCTGTTAAGAAAATAGGAGGTTTGGTCTTCCTAGAGGAAATGCCACTTTACTCTGCCCAGATGGAATACCTAAAATATAACTTAGGAAAGAAGTTTTAACACTTTATTCAAATTAAACTGGAGTGCTCTCAGCTTCCACTGCATCATTTACCTGGAAGATTGGTACCTGGAAGATTGGTGCTCTGAACTTGCCGCTGAGGTTATCGTGTGATGTAATGAATTACTCAGCCCATTTTCCTGCATGTAATAGTGGTGTTTGCACAGATTAAAAAAAAGAATGGATTTTTTTTTTTTCTATCTGTGTACGTTTAACTATTGTCAATTTCTAGGGTACTTACGAGGTTGAACAAAGTATGGAAACTTAAATTTTATGATTTTGTTTTCTTATTTTCTTAATATAGGCTACATTGTAGAAACTTGCTGAAAAAAACTGAATGATCTCTCTCCTCAGATCAAGGACTTTTTGTATTGTCAGGCTTTGAGAGACTCGACTTGTCAGACCCCTAGTGACTCACAATATTGTCCTTTTTAACTACTATGACAGGACATCTGTACACCGTAAATTTGAAACTGCAGGAGAAGAAAACAAGAGCGTGCTGATTTGTTTTAGAAGGTACAGGAGCCCACTCATGTCTTGTTGCTGAATTATCTTAAGTTCAGTGGAATCCGAGGTTTACAAAGCAGCATAGGCTTATTTGGGAAATTAAGTCACAGTTCAGAAGAAATTGACAGGATTCTCACCACGAGTCGTGTTTTTCTTTGTCTTCAAAGATCAAACCTGAGAATGATGTAAGTTCTATCAATGTAGTAGTGTTGCACAAGGAGTTAAGGAACCTGAATCAGATTTTCCCATCAAGGAAAGAACTTACCATACGAGCTACAGGTGATCTCTTTGTCCCAGATTTGTTCTAAAATGTCCGGCTCTGTGACCAAACCCTCTGTGCAGTGTTTGCAGCTGGAATCGCAACTGACATGCCCCAAGTATACAGGATATTTCTGTCTCTTTGATACTGGTATTCTCATCGAGTCTCCAGAAAACCAAATTATAATAAATCTTGGTGGGAGGCCCAACTTCAGCCTCATTGCTAGAACCAACAGCAAGGGTAGATTTGGGGTGATTACCCCTGGGGTAGGTCTGGGAGAGAAGGTGTGGAAGCACAGACACCAGATGACACTTGGGGACTTTGTGTTTCTTTTCACTTCCAGTTACACGGTCCTAGCACGACGACGTCAAAGTCTGTAGACACTAGGCCCCTCACTGCTAGACATCAGAATGTTTTTTCTAATTATTAATTTCATCAAAGGCCTACGTTGAATGTGAAGTCCAATAAAAGACTTGTTGAAACCCATTTACCACCAGAACGGTTCAAAGTATCCTCATGAACTAGAATCAGAATTGATCAAAGTAGCATTTTGTGCAAGCACTGTGCATTTTAGCGTAATAAAGTTGACAAAATGGTTTTACAGTTTCGAGAGAAGTAATCATGGCTATATTGCTTTACAAAAAAAGGGGGGATTCTATGGGTTTGTTTGTTTTTTTTTAAATTAACAGGCTATTCCTCATCACTGCTGTCAATATAAAAATTCATGTTATTCCACCCATAATCATGTGGTGTGTTGCTGAAAAATCAGGGACTGGTGCTTTAGGAAAAATTGTTATCGGAGGATGCTAAGCATGCAGAGGAAGGGAGCAGCCTGAGGCTGTGGTCCCCGGTGGCTCCCAGCCCCTGAACGCAGGGGTGGCCCTTAGCTGCTTACTTTCTGATCACCCATCTCTTTTTCCTTCTGCTTTTCTTTCTCTCCCTCCTTCTGTTCCCCCTTCCCTTCTCCCTTCCTTCCTTCCTTCCCACCTTCCTTCCTTCCTTTTTTTTTTCCTTAAATCTCAATTTAAAGAGCATGTAACCCCTTTGTGATTGTACCATGATCAGTTGTACTTTCCTTATCAGTCATGAAACTGAAGTATACAATTTAAATAGCTTAACCTCCTGAAACTTTTTAATGTGAAAAAAAAAGAAACCTCCCAAGAACCGAATTCTCACTTAGGTATTGAAAATTTTTAGTTTGAATCTGATATGCTAATTTTTATCCTAAGCAATTTTGTCTTTAACATATTAACTCGAAACTAGGTGATTATAACAAAAGTAGTGACTATTTCAAAAATACAGTCGGCGTAGATATGTGTGCATTAAGTTTCTATATAAATACATATATAAATAAATTGTAGAAACAATCAAGAAACCAAGCCTTTCAGGGTTATCTATTGCCATTGTTTCCTATGCATTGAAGCTCACACCATAGCCATTACTATAAAACGTTCCCTAAGTACATAAAGGCTCTGATCGTTAAGATTTTTATTGCCAGCCACACATACAGAGCTGCAAATTGCCTTGTTTCAGATTTATTATGTATTACTCCAGAAATTCTATAAAGATCAAAAGAACTGATTACAATGTTGACCTTTGCATTAACTCATCTGAATTTAAATTCAAGTGTTTGATTTGGGAAAATAAGTCCATTTATCATAGGTCTGCTGCTGAGGGGATTGTGCAGCCCTGATTGGGAGTGCTGAGACCAAATTTATTTATTGAGCGTGGGCTTGAAAATTGTTTGTAGGACAAGAGGAACAAAAGTTTGACCTGCCATTGCATAGTGCCAGGGGAACAATGTGGACATTGCCCTTTTCAAATTTCAAGTAGTCCGTCTGTTTCAATCTCATTGATAGAATCGCCAGATATTAAATTGAGCAAATATATACTGTTTTAAAAATATAAATCATGCTTTGATTTAAAATTAATGATCCTTCTTTTACTGGGAAAATAACCATTTCTTCAACATTGAAGTTGTATTTTGGAGGAATTTTGAGATGCTTCTCCTTCTGCAGTTAGCCCTTATATTATACTTGAACTCATATTTGTCCATGTTTTGTTTTGTTTTCAGAGTTACTAAGAAAAACCTGTTTGTAGTAATGTCTTCTTACATGGAATTACAGATTTAATTAACTTTCAGCTATTGAACTACTATTGAACTATTCAGTTTTCACCACAAAAAAAAAAAATTCAAAATTTGAACCCAGGCACTATTTTTAACAGTATCCAGCCCCCAAATTGCATATCTCATCCACATGGATAAACCCTCTCATCTGCCTTCAGATGGATGGAGAGTTCTAGAAAGTGATTTGATAAAAAAGGAGGCGGTGGCAGTCAGCAGAAGGCATCAACATGAATCTTTCCCTAAATACCCAGGCTTTTTGATAGCATGGCATTCATAACGGTGTGAAAAATTAGGGTCCAACAATGTTAAGTATAGTGATGATGGACATAACTTGGCCCATAGTAACCTGAAGAGCCTACTGGTAAAAAAGCAGACATTGTAGGTTAGGATTTATGCCCATCTTAACGCTTAAGGTTCAGCTCTTCTGCTCTTCATGGTGATTAACCCTCCAACCCAAGTCACTGTCAGAATGGAGAGGCCAGGGTATTACCCATTTGCTAAGTTTCAGTGGGCAGACTAGAAACAATTACAGTAGACCCTTGACATTTGCAAGAGATTTGTCCTGAGACATTCATGTACTGCAAATAGGAAAATGTAACATAGCATGTTATTTTCCCCATAAAATCCAGTAAAGTAAAACTAAGAAAATTAAGTGACCCTTCAGGCCATTAATGATTCTATCAGCACATGACCAAAGTATTTATAAAGCTATTAAAGTAAATTCTGCCACCAAAATAAACTCCATACCACATAACAACATTATTTTAGTAATATTAACCCCAAATTTACAGAATCTGCAAATCGTGGACAATATTGGTGTAATGACATTAGGGATAACATTGAGATGTGAACGCTCAGCTTTCTTGTCATGAACTTGCTCCATACATTTGTTCACGTTAGAACTGCCACAAAATCATAAAGGACTGTATCAGATGCCTTTTGGGGCTCTTGAATAAATTCTTTTGTGAGAGGGTGCCCTGCTGGCTCAGTCGGAAAAGCATGCAACTCTTGATCTCGGGGTCATGAGTTCAAGCTCCACTCTGGTGTAGAGATTACTAAAAATAAATATATAAATAAATAAACTTAAAAAAAATTAAATTCTCTTGTGAAATGTCTTTAGTTCATTTTTTTTTTTTTTAAGGATGTAGACTTCCCAGTTATTGATACCTATATGAATCCATCTAAGGCAGAATCCATCTGTTTTAAAAAAGAAAAGAAAAAGAATCCATCTGTTTTGTGATGAAAAGGTAGGGCGGAGGTAATAGTTTTATGCTTATTTCTCTTTATACAGTCTGAAAATAAAGGGTTCTGGTAAGGGAGACCAGAAAGTCTATGTAATTAAAACCAGGTGTTTTCACCTGAAAAAAAAAATTCTATAAGACATTTTCAGATATTATAATCTGATCATTGGGTTTTTTTTTTTTTTTTCAGTTTCTTGATTTTTTTTTTTTAATTTTTGAAATTTAAAAATATTCTCAGTTTTCAGTATCAAATTCTTCAAGGATGAAATTACTCTATCATTGTCAATTTGAAATACTTGAAATTATCCAGATTATTGAATTAGTGGGAAAGTTTTATTTACCAAATTAAGCATTTTGTTTTTGTTTTATTTGATTTAAATGGGAATCGAACTCCTAAGTGGTTTGTTTGAACTTTGAGGAGTTTGACTCTTCTGTTCCACCATCCTTATTATTTGAAGTGGTTTTATTTATTGTAGTGATGAGTCGTTCACTTCTTATACTTTAATATTTTGAGTGGTGTCAAGACATTGTGGAAGTGGGGAGCGGTGGCCTGTGAACAGGGTTTTGTAGAGAGTACTTGTGTTCAGTACAAAGCAAAATTTGTATATGTTCTTGCCCATCTCAAACCTCTTAAGCTAATTATTTTCAATTTAGCAAATATATATTGAATGCCTACCGTGTGTCCCATGTTGTCTGAAGTAACCCCAGGTACAGAGATTAATTGAAACAGGCTCTACTGTCAAGAGATTTGCTACCTAGCAGGGTAGACATGTGCTTCATCTAACGTGGTAAGGTAAGTGCTTTATTGATGGAATGAACAAAGGACTAAGGAAATTCAGAGAGAGGGCGCCTCGGTGGCTCAGTCGTTTAGCGTCTGCCTTCAGCTCAGGTCATGATCCCAGGGTCCCGGGATCGAGCCCCTCATCGGGCTCCCTGCTCAGCGGGAAGCCTGCTTCTCCCTCTCGCACTCCCCCTGCTTGTGTCCCCTCTCTCACTGTCCTTCTCGCTGTCAAATAAATAAATAAAATCTTTAAAAAAAAATTAAAAAAAAAAATTCAGAGAGAAGGAAGAAGCCAAAAAGGACTCCTTTTCTTTGATTTCTAATCTTTATGAAAATGATCTAAGCACTCAACTTAGAATCACGGAATGCTTTTGATGTAAAGGATTTTAGAGAAAATATTGAATTTTCTTGAACAAATTAGAAACTTGAGGTCCAGGGACATGAAGTGACTTATCAAAGCTCATACATCTGGGTTGGGTTTTTTTCACATTGCCATTGATTAAGGATTTAGTATCCTCATAGAGGTTACCATTTAGGCAAAACCTCCCTAATGACTAGAGAGCAAGCAGTTAAGTTAAAAATTGTATAGTATTCTCCATAATTGCAGTATGATTTCACAGAAAGAAGAGGAAAACGTAGGCTGATAGAAATGGGGAATGCGCTGTAGATGATGTCAGCAAATTAGGCCTTCTGTGTAGTTAAGGCCTGGACAGACAGAGCGTAAGAGAGGCAGCGTGCAAATAAAAGAAAAGTGAAGTAAGAGGCTGGAAGGAATTTGAATCATAAGAGTGACAATCCCTGATACAAAAGTCTTGATAAAATATTCAATGTATGTGTTTACCTACTCTGAGCCAGGGAGATGTGCTTCCTTTTTTCCTATATGTTCTCTGTTTTTAATCCTTACCGAAAACCTGCAACATCACCAATAGGCCCAATTATAGGTGAGACTAATTGAGGCAAAGAGGAATTAATTTATGTGGCTAGGTTATATAGTTAATATGCGGCAGAGCCGAGATGACTTCATCTGTCCACAAAGTACGCATTCTCTCTTCTATTCCGTGATGGAAGATAACAACCAGATTTTTCCGAGTTAGGTGACTCCCGCATTCTCTCATTTGTGAGGCTAGAAAAATGCTGCCATTGACCAGTAGCCATAAATGCATCCATACGTACATCCATTCATTCATTCATTCATTCATTTCTAAAAATTAAGAATTGAACTTCATGAGGGGAAGTTAATTGGAGAGGGAATTTAATGAATTTACTTGACTATAATGAGCTTGAGCTTGAGGTGATTCTTGCCTTTCCAGAAAGAAACATCCAAAAGGGTTCCTGGAAGTGTGGGGCTAGTTGTTGGAAGTATGGAACTTCAGAGGAGAAAAAGCTATGCATTATGTGATCTATCAATGAGAAGGTGATGGTTGAAGGTAGGAGAGTTAATGTACTTTCCCAAAAAGCAAATATGTAGAGAAAGAAATGAAAGGCAAAGATATCACCCTGGAAAACTGGAAGAGATACTTTGAATTAGAAGAGAAAGAAGTGTGGCGATACGATGGTTTTGTCATATGGTTTGGCAGGGTTTTCTTTGTTTTGTTTTTTGTCTTTTGTTTTATACGAATGCATCATGGTCATGAACTACCAAATTTTATGTATATTTTAATTATGTTTACTTTCCTCTGTAGTCCAGAAAGTTTCTCGTGCATAGTGGGTTTAAAGTTTTGCTAGCTGTGTAAGGATTCATAGTGAGTAACCATACAAATAGAAAGTTTTGCAGGATTTGCATTAAAGCGTGCAAAGAAAGAATAAAAAAGTAACATTTAAGTGATACAGGGAAGAAAAGAGGAGGGTAAAGTGATAAGGAATAAAATATTCTTAAACATCTTTGAAATATGAAATCAGTGGAGGTATTGTGGTGAATCTATTGCTAGAGTTTGTGGTAGGTTACTCATTCCTTTCTTGTTGGTCTTTAATTCCAATTCCAAATATACTGAGCACCCACAAAAAACCTGAGTCAGTTGTCTGTTCATTCATTCAACAAATATTGTAGGTAATATTTAGATAGAATAAGGTGTATTTTGGCTTTGACTTAATTTTATACATTAACCTAAAAAGAAAATAATAACTTCCTCCTTATTAGACTGTTACCTCAATGTCAAGAACCCATGCACTCAAGTTGAGTAGGCAGACATGTGATACTGAGGTAACAATCAAATACAGAAGTTATTTTTTCATTCAGATTGATTAAGTCAAATGATTGGAACTAAAAACCAACAACAAAGGAATGAATAGCCCTACCAGCAAGGTCTGAAGTGAAATGTCAATCAAGCCTGTTGGTAAAGCAGATTGGGGCTATGAAATCTAGATGTACTGCTAATAATAATAGCTAGCATTTATGAGTCCTTCCTATGTGCGAGGCATTTTACCAGGATTTGACGTGTACTCACTATTGTAATTCCCATAAGAGACCTATGAGGCAGGTATTACTATTATCGCCCATTGCCCTTTCACACATAAGGCAACAAAAATAAAAAAAAGTAAAATAACTTGTATAGGTAGAAAGTGGCAAAGCCTGAATTTGAACAAGACAGTAGGACTTTAAAATCCACGCTAATCTCCAAATATTTAATGCTAAGTTGAACTAAGTAGCTGAGCCAGGTGTCTGTAGTATCCTAAGCTAAATGCAGATAGTACTTTACAGCTCATGTTACAGAAAATACTGTATGAACCTTAGCCAGCTGTGTGGTCATGTGACATCTGGTCACCCGAGAGAATTGGGAGAGAACCGAAAGGGTCCAGATTTAAGGAGGACAATGGATTGTTGCTTAGTCCAGGTGGTCATGGGTTCATAGGGTACCACTCATGAGCTTTTATTGTCTTTAGACATCCTGAATACTTTTGCACAGACTATAAGGAGTTTAATAAATACAAGAAACAGTTTAAAGCAGAATTTCATTTTGAATATGAAATGTGGTTTTGTTTCATATCAGGCCATCAAGACCCTGATCACTAATAAGAAGATGGGCATGGGCGCCTGGGTGGCTCAGTTGGTTAAGCGACTGCCTTCGGCTCAGGTCATGATCATGGAGTCCCGGGATCGAGTCCCGCATCGGGCTCCCTGCTCAGCAGGGAGTCTGCTTCTCCCTCTGACCCTCCCCCCCCTCATGCTCTCTCTCTCTCCTCTCATCCTCTCTCTCAAATAAATAAATAAAATCTTTAAAAAAAAATAAAAAAAAAAGAAGATGGGCACTTTTTGGTTATGAAGCTAGTACTTTACCCAGTTAAAAATAATTTTACATTGTAGTCTAGGGTTTCTCATTTGAGAATTAATAAGAATTGCCGGAATATTTTTTTTTTATTTTTTTTATTTTATTATGTTATGTTAATCACCATACATTACATCATTAGTTTTTGATGTAGTGTTCCACGATTCATTGTTTGAGTATAACACCCAGTGCTCCATGCAGTATGTGCCCTCTTTAATACCCATCACCAGGTCGGAATATTTTTATGGTTGCTCCTATAGCTTCAAAATCTGATTGGTATGGAATTTTTTTAAAAAAATATGGGGTGAGGGCAATTAACTGTAAGATCTGTAAGAATCCTTTTGATCGATCTTATTTTATATTCGTTGAAACATTTCTACACATAATTAAAACAGCCTGTTGAGTTTTTCCCACTTACTATATTTGTTCTTTCCATTGTCATTTACAAGAGATATGCGTCTGTATCTGTATTCAGTAACCAAGGGCTTACTGAAAACAGGTGTACTTAGCATTCTGTTACTTGTGTTTCAAAGCAGTTAAAATATCAGCCATGGCCTTTGTTGAGATTTCAATGCAGATGTCAAGATAGAACATAAATACCTAAGTCAACAAGTGAATATTGATTGCTTCATTTCATATCTAGCATGTGCCAGACACTATACAATGTAGGGAGAAACAAAGTTGAGTAATACATGGTTCTTTCTCTCTATCTTTGATGCTTATAGTCTATGAGAGGGTTAGATAAATAAACAGCTAATTAAAATACAGTGTAATAAATAATATAAGTATAATGATTAGAATATATAGAAGTTGGTAGGAGCCCAAAGGATAATTATTATATCATTATGGATACAAGTACATAGTAATGTTATGGGACTTAGGTAAGATTCAGTGAAAGGAACCAAAATATTACTTGGTGTACACAGTGACAGTTTTTAAATGAATTAATTAAGATATTAATATGTATCACCAAACAAACTCATTTGTTTGTTCCTTTGTACTGCTAAACAAGGTTTGACAAGTTATGTGGAGTTATTCCCTTTAGGAAGAATTATTTGTGAGAACTGAGATAGGATTCGATAAAAATTAGCTTTTTTTTCTTCATAAATATATTATCTTGGTTAGCACCTTTGATATCGTTTTATTATCTCTGGGTCTCCATATGCCTAAGACTGACACTTTAACACCAGTGCTTTTGGTATTATTCACCCATGAAGATCGACATTTGGATTTGCTGCCATACATATTTGCAGAATCTGTCAGTGTTTCTTTCCAGTTTTGCCCCTTCAATTTCCATTCACTCTGAAACCTTTGTTCAAAAAGAAGTCACCCTTCTATTGTTTCTCCTTCTTGCTGCAGGGTTTTTAAACATTTTTTTTCTTCCTGCCTTTGGTTTCGAGCTATGTATTTATGCTGTAGCAGCCAATTTTTGCATATTTTAAAAGCATTTCATATGACCTCCCTGTTGGTGTTTTTCCCACTTTGTCCTACCGTCTTCAGTAAAGTCTAGAACAATGGTCCTCAAACTTTTGAAAGGACCAGAATCACATGGAGGGCTTGTTAAAACACAGATGGTGGGGCTTCACTCCCAGAGGTTCTAGTCCAATAGGCCTGGGATGAGGCCTGAGAATTTGCATTTCTAACATGGTCCCAGGTGATGTTGGTACTGCTGGCCTGGGGACCACGCTTGGACAACCATGGTATATGGCGGTGGCTCTCCAAGTATAGTGTGGGAATCCCAGAGAATCCCCAAGTCTCCTCAGGGGTCCACAAGGGCAAAACTGTTCTCATAATAGTACTAAGATATTTGTCTTTTTCACCTCTGTTTTTCATGAGAACATGGTGGTATTTTGCAGAGTCTCTAGGAAGAGTGTTGGATATTGTTGGGTTTCAAAATTAACACAGTTTTAATTTCCAATACGGCACATGTCAATACCTATAAACCATATAAATAAAAGCTCTTTGGAGTCCTCAATTATTTTTAAGAGTATAAAGTTTGAGAACTGCTGGTATAAAGAAAAGAGCACAACTTCTTTGAACTAAAGTCACCCTGCGTGTTCTGGCTCCTTCGTGCTCTCTGACCTTATACCTTACCAGTCTTCCCTTGCGCACCCCGACCTCCTTGCCTCTCCTGGAGCTTGTAAACTCTTCCCTGCTTCCACACCTTCCTATGCTATTGCCTTTGACTAGGAGTGTCCCCATTCTTCCAACCCTTAGCTTGGCTGCTCCATCTCATCCTTCAGGACTCAGGTGGGGTTCCATTTCCCCACCACATCCTCCTGATTTATTTCCTTCATAGAATTGACCACAGTCTATAGTATTCTTGTATATTTGTTTGTTTTTATTTCATTGTGTCTCCCTAGACTCAAATGCAAATCCCATAAATGCAGGGTCCTGGTCAGTCTTGTTCTCTGGTGTGTCCCTTCCTCTTCTTTTTCCCAGGACACGTAGTCAAGGCTCAGTATTTTCTTGTCGAGTAAATGAACCAGACATTTCTGGACTCAAATACTGTCTCCACTACTTGTTAAGTAGGTGGCCTCAAGTGGGTGGTTTTAATCTCTCTGAGCCTCATGTGCGAGATTGAGATAATAATTAAAATCTTGCAGAGTTGCGAGCAGGAGTGATAGTGGAAATGCGTGCAGCTTCTAAGAGTCTGTGCCGCCCAGAAAGTGCTCCATCAGTGTTTGTTAAAATCAATAATAATGGATGCTATTTACTTAGTACATACTGGGCTCATCACAAAGGACAAAAGGGAAGACTAAAACAGTTATCTCTGCACTTGGACTTGTTCATGGTCCAGTGGAGTGTGCTGCTTGGCATTCTGCACACCCAGTCCCACAGAGCTGGTTTGTAGTGACATCATGTCAGTGTTTCACAAACCGACCGTGCCGGACGATCTCATTGTTTCTGATTCCATGGTGTGGCTTAGTGGCCATGGGGCTCAGAGTTAATACCTGTGGGACGATCCTAGAATAGTTGGTCATTATCTAGTCTCTTAATTATATTGATGCTGAGATGCTACCATTGCTTTATGGATAACTCCTTCTAGAATGGATTTTAAGAGCATGTAGTAGTCTACCATTTTCTCAGCATAGGCTAGTATTCGACAGGCTTCTTTCTGTCTGTGAATTCTCTTAATAGTGTGCTACTCTGGAAAGGTAATTCGCCAACTTTTTTTCTTATTTCTCAGTCTTTTTTCCTTGTTACATTTGACCAACTTATGTGAAATTGTTTGAGGTGTTCATTAAAGAGTAATTGCATCTCTTTCATTTTCTGTATTTTAAAAATTGTGGACTATTCTTTATGCAAAGCACTTAGTAAATTATATTCATTTACTCCATTTATTCTCTACATACTTCCTACCAGGCTTTATCTTTTGCATTATTTAATTTTGTGGAACTGCTCTTAGAGGGGGTTTAGCTCTACACATAGCAGCATGGTTTCTAACACAACGTCTCCAGATTTTTAAAGACTATAGTATTCAACCTGCTTGTGAGTTATTTGGAATATATACTGAGTTGTCTTATGCTATCACAAAGTGCTAATCAGTGGTAGTGAACAATGTTTGTGCTTTTGATGATTTCAATACATGGTTCTGTGTAGGCCGGCATACCAGGTTCTGTTGGTGGTACAACAGTAAATTAGACAAAAGTCACTGCTCTTGAGAAATGCATAGATTTGTAGAGGAGACCGACATATATTTGCAATTTTAACATGAGGCAGTCTGTTATGTGACATAAGATACAAGGAAATATACAAATTCAAAGTGGGGAGAAAAGTTACTTCTGTTGTGTGTGGTCAGAGAAGACTTCAAGGTTTTTTCATTGTTTTTCTGTGTAAAATCAAAGAAAGTGTGTGTGTGTGTGTGTGTGTGTGTGTGTGTGTGTGTGTGTTTGAAGTTGGATACAGGAGGAGATGAGTTCCCTTTATTACTTCGAAAGCATGTATTCAAATGGTCTGCCAGTTCAAGTTTCTTTCAGGCTCCTAGAATTGGCCAAGAACAGCAAATCAGCTGTAAAACATTCAATTTAGAGACCATTATTATAGATAAGATACTTAACTCTATTTTATTTAAACCCATGACCTTTCCACTAATTGAAAAGCATCAGAAAAGCACCAGCCTGTGGAGTCACGAATAATGTCTTTGTGGAAATTACTGAATGAAGTCTTGTGACTTAGACTGGCTACCCTGTCATTGTAACTTAATGTGTAAAGTAACTCTTCTTTGTAATGCGTGTGTTTTATATAGTAAACATGTATTTATATAGTAAACATGCATTTCTAATATGCTCATGAAAAACAGTTGCCCATCTGATTTTTATCAACCCTAACCAAGAGTGTTTCAAGTAATTCACTGAAAAGAGTGATGATAGGCCCAATAATGAACCTCTCCCATTGCACCATTGCTCTGCAGGCACACCCCCTCATTTCCAGCTCCCTCCCGCCCCGTAAAAGCTCCTTACTCAGTGCTTCTATCTACTGTAATACTGATTTGTGTCATCTTATTATTACAGTTGTATCTTGCACTTGTCTCAAAGTCAAGTAGTACCAATAATAATAGGCAGACACTGATCTATGTGCTTTTCAGATTGTCTCCTTTAATTCTCATAATGACTGTATAAAAAAGATACTGTTTCCATCCCCATTTTATAGATGCGGGAGTTGAGGCAATCTTAGAGCTGAAATGTAGAAGAATCAGGATTTGGATTCTTCCAGATTCATAGCCCACATTTTTAATCACTATACTGCTTTCCTCCTAAGAACCACTTTATACTGGAGAAGAAGAAAACAGTGGATGAAATCCATAAATTCTAGTTCATTTTGTTAAACCTGGTGGATTACGTATCCCATTGTGATCACTGCATTGGACAGCAAGAATTACTGCTAAGAATCCATATTGCTTTGTTTTCTAATCTTATCACAAAAGTATGTTTTTGTCACAATTGATTTTATAACCCGCAGATTGAAAAATATGATACACATTATGTGGAATTTTGCTGTAAAACAGAGAAAAAGCTTAAACTAGTAATGCATTTATGCTTTATTGCTTACTTGTGTATCACATAGAACAATTTTCATGTATTCTAATGTAAGGATAATTCTATTTATGAATATATTTAAAGGACTGATGTCAGTTTGTAAGTGTAGTGGGGCAAAAACTTAATAGCTGGACAAAAGAAAATGTAGCTTCTTTATTTAGGACATTTGATATTTCTCATGAGGTTTCACTTATTACTACGAGGTGAAGGGACCATGAGGGAAAGGAGAGCATGGAGTGGGGAGCAGGGGTTGTGGAAAGTGATATGGATTTGCCAATTATTGTATCTGTGTGTGTAATACACACAGTTTAGCAATACAGTATAGGGTATTATTTTGGGCAGCTTACCCTTTTTCTAACAAATGCTTGGTCTTGCAGTTCTTCCCTTCCTATCTACTTCTCTCCAAGATGGCAGTGGGGAGCTTAGGTGCCATGGAGGTTATGGAGGAGACTACCTTAGATTCTTGCACCATCTTATTGTCTCTTCACTATTTTTTGGTCCTTGCTGATCTCTAGCTGGCTAGTCTAGTCTGAACCCCAGTGTCTCATTCACTCACATGAATCTGGTTCTGTTTGGTCTTTTGAGGTATCATGCTGGTACCCATGACTGAATCCCATGGATTCCAGTCATTTGCCCCTGATCTACAAGTCCCTGTGCTTCTTTGATTCCCCCCCACTGGGTTACAGATATTCCTGGGTCACCCAGGCTGGGGGGACCAGTAGCATTCTCAGGCTATCTCTCTAGCCCCCTCCTTCCACAGATACGGCATTTTTCCTCCTGTGCCAGGTTGGGCAGGGTGCCAACTCAAATGTGGCCTCTCTTAGAGACTTGCCTCCTCATCAGCTGTGCCTCAGGAAGCAGACTTTCCTCAGTTCCCCACAGTTCTCTGGTCTTATACCTCACCTTGCCCCACAAAAGTGGGAGCAGTTAGAACATGGGTTTCTAACTTACTCCCCCTACTTCAGCTTCAACTCTCCTTTCGTGGTCCACAGGAGGGGGGTGGGCAGGAAGCGCCACAGCCCCGCCATCATGGGCAGAAAGGGTCCCTCTTCATGCTGTAAGTAGTTACAGGAAACTGTATTTGCATCTCCCAGGCTCTTGATACAGAAACCCAAAAGCAACAAGAGATAGGGATTTAGTGAAGCTGAAAATACAGTGATTTAAAATATGAAATTATTACTTCCTTTTTCGTTTGTTTTATTCATTTTTATTTTGGGCTCTCTCTTCCTACTGGAGTTGGACAGGATCAACTAGGTGGATAACCTAGCATAAGTTTGGAAGCCTTGCACATAGATGATTTTACGGAATGAACCATATTCCTAGATTTCTGAAACTTTATTACTTATCCAACTTTTTTTTTTTCTAGCAGATTTCTAGTCAGGCTTATTTTTTTGTTTGTTTCCAAACTATACACCCTTATGATCCATACTGCGTATCTGTGTTTAGCATGTAATTGCCCTCCTTCCTTCAGCTTAAACCCTACCCGTCTCTAGCACTCAGCATAAGCCCCAACTCCTCCCCAAATCACATTTGCTAAGTTGGGCCTTAATGATCTCTCTTTTGTGAACTGCTGTTGCAGTTATGAACTCAATACACACAGTTTAGCAGTTGTTTAATCTGCATTGACTTCATGTTTTTTAAGTTTGCAACCTATTAGCTAGCAGGGTTTTTTTTTTTAAGATTTTATTTATTTACTTGAGAGAGAAAGAGCACGAGCAGGGTGAAGGCAGAGAGAGAGAGGGAGAAGTAGACTCCCCGCGTAGAGGGGAGCCTGATACAGGGCTCAATCCCAGGACCCTGGGATCATGACCTGAGCCAAAGGCAGACGCTTAACCGACTGAGCCACTCAGGCGCCCCAGCAGGGTTTATATTATGCAGTTCTTTAGAATATTCTATAGCACCTAGCACTGTGCTGGGCATATAAATTAGATGTTCAGTATCTCTTCTCTTTCAGTGGATTCCTGACCCACTTAATGGCGTGTTTTTGGTTTTTTAAGAAGAAAGGTAGAATTTAATGGCTACCATGGCATCATCATTATTATAATTCATTAGGGATTGAGCTTGGTGCATGTAACAAGATGCTCAAATAATGGAAGTTTGAACAAGAAGGGGTTTTGTTTTGTTTTTTCCCTCATGTTATGGGAAGGTATTTGATGGCTACATTATCCAGATAAAGGATGGCAGGATGGAAACCTTTGATTCTTGTGGTCTTTAACTCCTACTCAAAAAAATGGATGTTGTTGCCTACATCCCAGGCAACCTAAAGTACAAAGAAGGGCACAAGGCTCATGCCCACTAAGTAAATCCCACTGAAAAAATTTTCCTTAAAAGCTCCACCAGTGATTGCATGTACTTCTTATTGGCCAGAACTTACTTCACATAACCACTGCTGACTGGCTGATTGATTGTGTTGTGCAACCAGAGTTAAGCTAGATATTAACTTCTTTCCATTTCAAGCAAATTCTACTGATAAGCATCCCCAAAATATGGAGAGTTTTACTGTGTGATTTATTGCTTGAAATATATGTTGGCCAAAAGATATTAAAAGTTAAAGTTATTATTTGGGATTTGTGTTGCAAATCAAGAAGAAGGATAGTGTGTACTATACTAAGATTATACAGTTATTGATTAACTAATATTTGATTTCTTTTTAATTAACTCATTCACTCATTTATACCTTAAGGAATAGCTTGCATAATTTATACCTTAAGAGTTAGTTTGCATATGTTTATACTTGCTGTCTCTTTTCCTCTCAAGTTACTGTTATGTGCTTTTTTTTTTTAAGTTATAGAAAGATTTTAGTGCAATTTACAGTATAATAATCCAGTCTTGAAATACATTACGGAAGATTGAGTGTTTGCCTGTATGTTTGCTTCAGGAGAATAGCTTATAGAATATAGTATCTTAAGTGTTTTATTTGCTAAATATAAACCATATTAAGATAATCAGTTTTAAAATGTGGAGACTATCAGCATTTTTCTTATAAATTACTATCAATGTATCCTTGAGATTCTTAGAAACAATCTTTTAAACATCAAAACCAGCTGTAATTTTTTTTCTCTTAATGTAAATTAAGATTGCATACAACATCACGGTCAACTTAAGGTGGAAAGAAATCGACTAGTTTTTAAAAAAGACATTTTGAAAAAGAAGAAAATAATATGCAATTCAAAAAGGCATATGCACAACTATTAATATTGTTATAAATTATCAAATAATTAATACAGAAAAAGAATAATTTTAACTACTGAAATGTTAATCATGTGTTTTAAGTATCGTTTAAGTAATTTATAACTAAGCACTTAAATGTTTTCCTAGTCTGCTTATATTCTTAAAGTAAATTTTTTAATATATGTGATAAAATTTTCATCCAAAAAACCATCTTAATTTTTTATGTTATCAATTGTGTTTGCTGAATATCATAATTATCTTTACTGCTGTTGTTACCCCCTGACCTCCTCTAACTACAAAAAAAATTAATTTCACATGTACCAAGCTTTTCAGTATGTTGTAGTGCTCATTAGGAATGAGAACTATTGAGTCTCCTTTTTTTTTTTAAGTTCTATCCTTCATATAATAGACTCTGTATAAGCTAAGCTCCAAAGAGAAAACGCTTTCTAGCTTCTATTTTCTGTATATGTGACTCCTTTTTTTAAAAAAAACTTCTGCAGAATAGTGAGAGACAAGAGGGGAGACTTCAAAGCACCCATTTGAATTTTTATTTATTGTCTGAAATTCCTTTAAATAGTTGAACATTACTTTTAAAAGCATTTTGAATGTCCAGACAGATAAAAGGATTTTTATAAACAAATTCCCTGGCAGGAGCTACATTACATGCTATATATTTCAGGCTAATAATAAGAGCTTACTGTGGGTCAGTGTGTCATATCCCAGTGGTGTCTAGTGAGATGGAGGGTTATCTTATATGTCAGCTAGCTAACCCTGTGAACAATTTTGAGCAGGCAAGATAATGGGACTGAATTTTGAAATGAGGGTTGAAATACACTGAAATATTGTCACATGTGAGAACAATAACTTTTTTAAAATAAATGTAGTCACCTTTTGACATCATTAGGCATATTTGATAATAATTTTTAATGGGGTATATTTTAAATGGATAGATTGGGTGGAGTATGAAGTGAATCATATATAATTGTATGTTTAAATAGATAAATAAAAAAAAATCATAAATTCTGTCCTGCACAGGAGATTTTTATTAATAGAAAGCTACTGAGCAAAATTGGAAACACTTTTTTTTCTTTTCTATTATGATTACTGAATTAACATTACTTGATACTAGTAAGGTTCAACTTCTTGATTGTAATTTTAAGTTTTGAATATAAAATACTTCTACTCAAACATAGGTGCAGTAATACAGAAATCTTTAAAATTGCTTTGCTTTACTGCATTTCCAGGACAATATCTTCATAAACCATTATATAAAGTGTGTTAATGCCTTTTTTTAAATCTAGTTCTTTAAAGAATTTTTTATTCATTCTTTCTTTGTATTTCCCTGCAAAGTCAGTAACCAAAACTAAATATACACTTAATTTTGAGAAAAAGTTTGTGTGTGTATGCAGGTGTGTGTAGTGACTCTCAAGAAAATATTTATTTTTAAATGTAGGTATGATTGCTCGATATGAATTGAATATGATAATCTACATACAATCATGGCATAGAAATTAAAATTTTAGAAGATGTATAGATACTGAGTATAATCTAAGTATGTTGAATTGGGATGAAATTATAAAGTTGTTTTACACCAGCTTATGCACATTTTGTTTATTATTTGGCATTTGCTTTTACAAAAGGCAGGTCTTTATGTACACTGGATTTTGTATGAATATATGTGGGCATATCCTTATTTTTCCGAAGCCCGTAACATTGCAAGCATCGTAAGTGAGTGATTTAGGAAGCTGTGGGCAGCCAGCAGGGGCCACTCACAGCTTGCTCCTAAACTGGACGGCAAAGTGAAACTCCTTCTTTAATCACTATTTGCCATCATTCCGAGCTGGTTAATTTTTAGTTTCTTACTCAAAAAAAAAATGATTATCATGGAGCAGTATGAAAAAAGTTGTTGCTGTATTTGTTTTTTAATTGTGTAGTGATTGATCTTTTCTATTAAAGCGTTTAGATCATTCATTATTTGTCTATATCAGAAATGAGAATTTATGCACTTAATAATTAGAAGTATTATTGTTCTAATAGGCCAATCATTCTAAATTCTTAATTATTAATGCTGACTTATTTTAACTAGGGAAAGAAACTGTTTAAGGATTTAAAATAATTACATTGTTTAGTTTTAGATTAAAAACGTAACAATTGCCAGTGTTGTCATATATATACATGTATGTACCCGTACATATTTCTAAACCTGCATCAGTTTAGTATAATTCGCATTTTGACGATTATCTTTTAGAAAAATGTATGTGCTGTGTTACTTGAACATGTGCCAAGCTTACTTCCGATTACCCAAAATCTGTCTTCATTCACCTCTTCTGGTTGATTCTGGCAGCCTCAAGGTTAGCATCTTCCCTCTGACACAGATGGATTCCTGCTAGGAAGGCTAATCTGCAATTGAAAGGCAAGCTTTATTTCCTGTGATTTTTTGATACTAATTTATAAAGTCTTTCTGGTTTGAAGGTGTAATCTCACATTTACATTGGTACCTGCTTCTGAAGAAAAAAAAAAATAGTCCACGTTCTCTAATTTTCCAACTTCCTTCACGTATTCTCATCATGGAATGTTTACCCCTCTCTAGCACAGTTTTGAATTTTTTACTACTTTGCTGTAATGCCTGGTAGTAGAGCTATTTCTTATTCCCGTTAATCAATCCATAACACTTGCTAACAGCCTTGTTTGGGCCAGTGTGTTCATCCTTGCCTATATCTAAAATAGCCCCATGGCTTACCCTAAGTTACAAGTGAGAACCAGAGTATCATCCTTGGATGTCTAATTCTAGGCTGAAGGTTTTCCAAGAGTAGTATATTCTGGATTCACGCAAGCATCTCTTGCAGCAAATCCGCAAATACAGAAAACACTTGTTTTGGTGTATTGTCTCCTTTGTGTAGTCCCTTAGGGGAAGAAGTAGTAGGTTGTGAATAGGACAATTGAAGTTCAGATCTAGCTCTGTTTAGTCTTTATGATCTGGGGCATGTGCCCTCATCTGGTATTTGAGAATAATGATGCTTACTCACTCTATCCCCCTTGCCTGTGAAAACCCCTTACAAGCAGGCAAGAGCTATAAAGTTTAGGTGAGTCATTATCATGAATAATAGCAATAATATTTCTACCAATTATATTAACTCTTTGATGTATCATGGTGGTCATTATCACACTTTATTTATTCATGTTTACATCCTTCTGAGAAGGATTAAAAATAGCTAAAAATATAATGGAACAATACCTTGACAACCAGGTAAAATCATCAGATTCATACACTGTGTTATATCCACTACAATATAATTTAGCTAACATGAAGGCTATGAATAGTAGATGACACATAGATCCTAATAAGAGGCTAAAGATTTACAGTGACCTCTCCCTCCTATCCAACACATTCCCAAGCACACATCAGGCGTCTGCTTGTACCTACTACTTTTTAGTTTCTTGTAGCCAGTAAAGAGGATTTTTGCTAGTCTGCTGTATAAATACACATTTTACTTTAATAGAAATCTAGACACATGAAGGTAAAATATGAATTAGCATATGGATTACTTGCTGATTTTTTTTTATTATTATTTTTAAAAAAAAAAAAAAACATCTTGGAATGAAAGGGGTTCCTTAAACTCAGGACTTTATCATGACATCCAAAAGATTACTCATTGTGACAGTATAATAGTCACCCAACAGAATGGGAACTCTACACCACTTATTATATAGTAAATATAAGGCTAATTTTACATACATAGTAGGTAAATATTTGTTGAATTGAATCAAGTAGAGCGGTTTTGGGTTTCGAACATGGAGAGTAGTCAGTTACTACCTGAGCAGAAGGATCACCCTGGAAAGTAAGGATTGGATTAGAGAAGGGCTTTGAATGCATTTCTCATTAGCTCTAATTTTACTTTCAGCATAGAGCTATGGATGGCTCTGGAATGAGAAAACTGACATCTGAAAAGCAGCGATTTAGAAAGTTGAATTTGGCAAGTTGGTAAGATGGATTGGAGCAGGGAGAGAGAATTGCGTACAACTCCCTTTTCATCCCCGCCCATTCCTCTTAAATCAGATAACTACTTTGTTTCCCTTTAATCTTATAAACGATACCCATTTATGCTCCCTGAGTTATCATTTTTGTGTATTGCTTTAAAAATCATTCTAAAGTAATTTTTATTTTTTTGTACATTGTTTTAAAAGTAATTCTAGTGTTATCTTCTTGGATGTTTTCCATCCCCAAATAGATTGTGCCTTTTGTGAGTTGTGACCATTCTGTAATATTATATATGCGAATAGGTGACACAATGAAATATTTTACTCGTTCTCAACCTATCTCGTAACAGAACTTTTTAGAACACTGATATAAAACTCATTTGAAATACTTTTGGAGAATCTTTGTGTGTATTTTTCTGTAAGGGGTTAAAAGATGAACATTTTTTACATCTGTTTTAACAGCTATTAATTAAAATTAGTTACTACAAATCTTTCAGGATATTATTTTCTTATGATTGATTTTTAATGAAGATAAATGTGTAACGAGCAACTATAATAAATTCCCTTCCATCTCTTTGCCCTCCTCCCCTCACTTCTACCCCCAGGGTTTCAAGTCCTATTTTTAAGCCTGGTTTTGTTCAGTTGTTTTCCTTAGTATCTGTCACGTATATTTGACTGACGCATTTGTTGAATGTACCAGGGGGGCCTTCATACAGAGCCTGCTAAACTTTGAGGGCTTCTTTCTTTCTTCCGAGAAGTTGAGTCAAATTAATACTGGTCCTTAGAGAAGCAGAAAACTTTTGGGTCTTGACACAGTGGCAGGAAGGCTCATGCAAGGTCTCCTTATAGCCTGGAGGCTGGGCAGATTTGATTGACCAGTCCTCACAAAATTGAAAGGCCTTCTTTCGAATGGCAGCCTGCCACCCTAAGTATTTGTCAGTGTGGGTACTGAAGCAGAATAGCATTTGGAAAGCAAATAAAATGTAATTGTATATAAGATCAAAGTTGAAGGAGAATGACTGGATCAGAGGGAGAGAAGAAAGAGTAACGGCTTCTTGTATTTATGTGGGGGCCATAACACTTCCTTCATTTACAGAAGGAACCTTAATCCTTGAAAATATGAGTAGGATATCATCCGTATTGAACAAGCTTTTCATTAATCCTTTGTGTCTCAAATACGTTTCCCTGATTTGGGAAGTAATTTTTTCAAGTATGTAATTGTAGAAGAATGGGATGGGTTTGATGACAACAAAATGACAATGAGATGTATAACCAAGTGTTCTGTTTATCTTTTGAGGAAAGTTATGAAATTGGTGTCCATAAATCAGTGACAGAAAGAATAAGAAATTGTCTTAATATATCTAATGAAATGGAGAGAATAGATATTTTGTCACTGATGTCATTTAGCTAAATGTCCCATATATTCTTACCTACTGACCTTCTGAATTTTGACAGTGGCACTTTTTTTTTTTGTTTTGTTTTGTTTTAAAGATTTTATTTATTTATTTGACAGAGAGAGACACAGAGAGAGAGGGAACACAAGCAGGGGGAGTGGGAGAGGGAGAAGCAGGCTTCCCGCAGAGCAGGGAGCCCGATGCGGGGCTCGATCCCAGGACCCTGGGACCATGACCTGAGCCGAAGGCAGACGCTTAATGACTGAGCCACCCAGGCGCCTGGACAGTGGCACTCTCTTGTACAACGGTTACTTACTTTTCTTCTGTCACTATGATATTCCTATTTTCTGAGGTTGATCACTTGATTGTAAACAACAATAGCAAAAACTAAGACCCATGTGATCTTTTAGCTTTACAGTTTGTTTCACAATCCACAAAGGCCAGAAGTTGGCAAATCCTTTATTATCTAGAGGCCACCCATTCCTTTCTGGGCTGGGATATCTCTTTTTTTTTTTTTAACTTCCTGATTGGAGGAATAAACATAGGTAATGAGAAGAAATATACCTATTTTATTTAGGACTGTAGTCACTATTGATGTAATAACATTTAAAAATGAATTGTAAGAATTCTAGGCAGATAGTGTGATGTCTAAGATTGTCATCAGTAAATATTGGCTAATTACATAAAAGTCTCCAGAGTCTTATTAACAAATAACGAGAGCTGGATTGTGGAGATACTGTTTCTCATGAAGAACAGAATACCTGTTCCCTATCTAATCTTGTGGACTACAGTCTGCTTTTTCTAACAAATAAACTTTACTCTGTGAATATTTTATTGGATATTTTAAAGAGATGATGTTTTTAAATGTGTTCTTTCTTAGACGTTTCTGGAGTAACTGGAAGCCATATTTTTTGGGAAATAAAATAATCACCGTACTTGTTTACTAGAAATTATTACTTGGATGTGATGTTTAAAAAACTGCTTCATTTATTTTTATAAAGAGGATTATCTCACCCTAAATTATAAATTTTTAGAAAGAATTTTATAACAATGTTTCTTGGTATTTTATAATACTTTGAATTACCTACTAATAATCCATGCTTCCATATTTAAAATACACTGGACCTTGAGTATAGTACTGCTTTCCATGGACTGATTTCTGTATTAAGATCTTATTCTCAGATTTTCAGTATAGGGTGTCTAGTCACAAAGTCACAAAAGGTTCCCAGAGTAAAAACATTTTACTCCTGAGGCAGACCAGTGACATGAACCCTGAGATCATCGTGTGTGGACCTCAGCGTTGCATAATTTCGTTTAAAAATAATCCTAAATTATGGCTATTGGCATATCTTCAAAAGTAAAACAAAAATTGACTTGAAATAACAGTAAAGGGTATTCACCCCTATTTTTTTTAAAAAAAAGGCCACATATTATGTAAAAATGTAAAGTCATTTAAATATCTTCCTTTGATCCTGTAAATCTTTTGTGCATTATTTACAGCAATTGAATTGAGCTTATCATGTATACATACATGATTTCTGAGAAATACACAGTATGATTATTTCTGACTAGATTGAAAGCTTACATTTGTATTGTGGGATAAATTAGTTAGAAATTCTGTTTTATTGTATTCAGTTGCATTGTTTTCATCAGGCAATTTATCACATGGGTGTATGTGAAATTTCTTCATTTATTAAATTTCAGATTATGTATTTCAAGCCAGAGCAAGACTTAAACATTTTTCCATAAGTATAGCTTCAGGTAAACAAGCAATTTTAGCCCTGAAAATAGCTTCTGCTTCTGTCAACACGTTGTTTATTCTTTCTCTGAGATAAAAAGTTCAGTTTTCTGATATTTGTACCAAGATAAAGTCAGTAAACAAGATTAATATAGTGTGGAAAAGGTTGTCAGCAGTCCTGGCAAAGGAAATAAGTTGCCTGTACATAGAACATACTGTAAACTGAATAAAAGTGTCAGGTCCACCCCGAGATAATGTGATCATGAACCTCTAACAAAGCATGACATAGGCACAGTCGGCTTTTCTCAGAGCCACAGTGTAGAAAATGGATTACTGTATTCCTGGGATGCCCACTGGAATAGCATGAAAACCTCATTTTGAGATGAATGCAGGATGTAGTCCTGGAGTTGAGCCACATGTTTACCTGTGGTGCTCCAGCCGTCGGGTTCTTGATGTCATCATCTGCGCACATTTGCAATATTTGCATTTCTTGGAATTTCAGAGTGTGTGCTGGTATCCTTGTGACCCAAGTGATAAAGGAATAAATCATTTTTTGCAAATGTTGGGTTTTTTTCAGAGACATTTTTCTGCCTCATTGGGCTTTTTTCTGATTGTATACTTTAAGTGGCACTTTTATAATTGTGGAGGGGCTTTATTATTATTATTATTATTATTATTATTATTATTATTATGGCAGAGCATAACTTAGGACCTTTTGTCGTAAGATATGTCTTGTTGACTGTGATTGTAGATTCTTTCTTGCATGGTGCTGCTCACGTTCCCTTTTGAGAACCCTCCATAAAATAAAAGTTGTGAGTTTTTTTTAACGAGAGTAGCTTCTATTATGAAAAAAAAAAAAATTGAACCTTCAGTTCTTTAGCAGATTTTTCATTTTATTTAGGAATAGCGAAAGAAAACATTGTTCTTTTAGGTGAAATTACATTTTGTTCTGTGTAAATACACAGATTATTCTGACTTTATAGGAAAAGGACTCGTGTCTCCTTCCTTGACTTCGGTTTTTGGATGCATTGAAGAAGTGTGCACTATAAAACATGTTATTTATATTTAGGAATTAACTTTGGTTAATTGGTTTTTGGAAATATCGCTTGCTCAACACTAATTAAGTGAGCCTCCTTTTTTCACATATGATTAAATATGTGCACAGTTGAGCAATATTTGGAAACAAGAGTCAGTGGTCTGGTTCTTAAGAAACATTTTATTATAAAGGTACTTTTAAAATAGTCTAAAAATTCTCTCAGAGGAACTACACTGAGCCAAAACAAGAGGCCATTCTTACCAGAAAGGAAATGACCCTTTTGGTCCATGCAATGTTGTTTAGCTTTTGAGAATCAACATTTTATTCTCCATTTTAGATCGGAAGCCCTCAAATGGAAATGTCCCTATTGTTCAGGGCTGTTGTTTTTCTTTTGGAAACTCATCTGTGACATTTTTTGTCTCAACTCTCCTTTCAGGTGAGCACCCCTGGTCCTGTCAGCAACAAGAGGATGGTTCACTTTTCCCCAGACTCTCATCACCATGAGTGAGTACGCCCTGATTTTTAGGGTCTCACTGGGGTAGTCTGCGTCTTTCTTGTGGGAAATTGAGAGCTATTGCTAATAAAGGTAGTTTAATTTTGCAACCTTCTTAAGAAAGAGTAAATACCTTATGCCATTGACAGTTATGCAGGAATCCTTTCAACCTGTGGCAGAAATGTAAATAAAGGTTTTTGAATACAGTCATTCTTTTATTTGTGATAGAATGTAAATTTCTACATTTTCATTACATTAAGTAGCATCGAGCTCTCCTCCTACTCATCCCTCCTCTTTCCCTTCCTCCCCACTCTTTCTAAAGCACTAAAGTGCAGAGGAAGTGACTGTTTAGCTCAGTACTGCTCTGCTCCCTGCTTCTGCCCAGCGTGAGCTGTGAAGGGACCAGAATGTATTTTCATTTAACAGTAGAAAGGAGAGTCTAATTTATTAAATAATTCTAAAACTTAAGCACTTGAGCTTTAACTTTGGTGAATTATTGGGTGAATTTCTAGGTGCTAGTTCTATTTCTAAGTATATCTGTATTGGAAGAACTTGAAAACGTTATATATTTTGGGTCAATACCATGTCTCCTGTGAAGGTGGTTGAACTTGAAAAAGGCCGTAAAATGTGGAAAGACATGAATTAATGATTGAATGAATTTTTTTTGGCAAGCAGTCCTGTTAGGATCCATTAGAGCCTAGCTTTTAAATCCATTCCTTAGCCAATGTAAAATAAATTATTGTTCTTCGATAGCTTATTTTGCATCGATTATTAATATAAATATAATGTATATAATATAAAATAATATTTATACAGATTATTAGTTTCTGTAGTACTTATTTTATAGATTACAATATCATAATCTTCCCTTTTAATAGTTTATTTCATTCATTTTTGTTATCCTATAAGACCTTTTCTCTATTGTCTCTCAAACAGAAAGAGAAAGAGTTATTAACTCAGATTGGCAACCAAAAGACTTGTATATTTCCTTAATTTTTGGCTGTGATATGAATCAAGAACTCTAGCAAGTAGATGTAGAGCTGTTTTCAAACCAAAAATTGTATTTGGTAATGATTGTAAATGCACTGAGGGCAGACAGATCTCTTTATCACTATTGTAGTCCTGTCCTAACAGTGCCCTGTGGGCAGTGAATAGTTATTGGGTGATTGAAAACATGAAAGTATGAATTTAAAATGGGACAAATTGGATACTGTCAACTGAGTATTACTTCTCAAATTAGCAGGTATGACCTTCATGGTATTCTCCTAATGTCCCTTCCTCACCAATCTCCCCAGTGGTTCTTAATCACTTAAATAAGATTCTCTGCAGTTGGAACTCAGATGTCACTATTTTTAGAGTTTCCTTAGTTACCCTAATGTGTTTGAGTACCATTCTGTCCACAGTCATGACTAAAATGGAGTCATCTTACTACCTCACACCCTACATGCTGCCAGTCCAGTCCAGTCTCTTCAGTATCTCATGCTCGCCCCATCTTTTCCACTTCCCGCCTCATTATTTTAAATAAGCTCTTTTATCTTTTATATTACTATAGGATCCTAGGGAATCTTTCTGCCTCCGTTTTCTTTTTTTATAAAGATTTTTATTTATCTGACAGAGAGAGAGAGAGAGCACAAGCAGGGGGAGTGGCAGGCAGAGGGAGAGGGAGAAGCAGGATCCCCGCTGAGCAGGGGGAGCCCGATGGGAGACTTGATCCCAGGACCCCGGGATCATGACCCAAGCCAAAGGCAGACACTTAACCAACTGAGCCACCCAGATGCCCTTTGTCTCTGTTTTCTCACTATTTGAGTACATACTACTTACTTCTACTACTTAAGTTCCGTTCCGATTCTTTTATTCCCTACTTATAAACCGCCAGTATTGCCTCTTGACAATGAAGAAGCCTCGTCAGCATATTATTAGACACTCTCCACTCTCTGGCTCATTACCTTTCCACCTTACCGTTATCTCTCCCTCATAGATGATGGTCCAGCTCTCTGGTCTGCCTCTCTTTCCTGAATATGACCTCTACTTCACTGTCCCCTATAGCCTGGGATTTTGCTCCTGCAAGTATTTGGGAAAATGGTAAAAATATTTGGGAAAATATCTATTCGGGCCCTTTGCCTACTTTTGCTATTGAGTTATACAAGCATCCTATATATTTTGGATATTAACCCCTTATCAGATATGTGGTTTGCAAATATTTTCTTCCATTCCATAGGTTGCCTTTTTATCTTGTCAATGGTTTCCTTTGCTGTGCAGAAACTTTAGTTAGATGTAGTCCCACTTGTTTATTTTTGCTTTTGTTGTCTTTGCTTTGGTGTCAGATCCAAAAAGATCATTGCCAGGATCAATTTCAAGGAGCTTATTACTTCCTGTTTTCTTCTAGGAGTCTTAGGATTTCAGATCTTTGTTCAACTCTTTGATCCATTTTAAGTTGATATTTGGGTATGGCATACAATAGGGCTCCATTTTCATTCTTTTGCAGGTTGGCTGTTCAGTTTTCCCAAACCATTTACTGAACAAACTATCCTTCCCCAGTGTATATTCTTGACTCCTTTGTCAAAATTAACTGACTATATATGCATGGGTTTATTTCTGGGCTCTCTATTCTGTTCCATTGACTTTTGTGTCTGTTTTTAGCCAGTTACATACTGTTTTGATGATGATGGCTTTGTAATATAGTTTGAACCAGGAAGTGTAATGCCTCTAGCTTTATTCCTTATCAAGACCGCTTTGGTTATTTGGGGTCTTTGTGGCTCCATACAAATTTTAGGATTGTTTTTCTTTATGTGAAAACTGCCATTGGAATTTTTATAATGATTACATTGAATCTGTGGATTCCTTTGGGTAGTATGGACATGTTAGCAATATTAATTTTTCCAGTCCATGAACATAAAAGATCTATTTACTTGTGTCTTCTTCCATTTCTTTCATTAATATTTTATAGTTTTCAGTGTACAGATCTTTTACCTCCTTCACTGAATTTATTTCTAAGTATTTTATTATTTTTTAAAAGATTTTATTTATTTATTTGACAGAGAGAGAGGGAACACAAGCAGGGGGAGTGGGAGAGGGAGAAGCAGGCTTCCCGCCGAGCAGGGAGCCCGATGTGGGGCTCGATCCCGGGACCCTGGGGATCATGACCTGAGCTGAAGGCAGACGCTTAATGACTGAGCCACCCAGGCGCCCCCTAAGTATTTTATTATTTTTGATGCTGTTGTGTATGGGATTGTTTTCATAATTTCTCTTTCTAATAGTTTTTTTGTAGAAACAACTGATGTATGTGTCTTGATTTTGTATTCTGCAACTTTGCTGATTTTGTTTATTAGTTCTAACAGCTTTTTTGTGATAAAGTTTTTAGAGTTTTCTATTTATATATCAAGTCATTTGCAAGCAGATATAATTTTACTTTTTCCTTTCTGATTTGGGTGTCTTTTTTTTTTTTCCTTGACTAATTGCTTAGGATAGGACTTCCAAAACGAAGTTGAATTGAAGTGTTGAGAGGGGGCATCCTTGTCTTGTTCCTGATCTTAGAGGAAAAGCTTTCAGTTTCTCACCATTGAGTATGACGCTAGCTGTGGGCTTGTCATATATATGGCCTTTGCTCTGCTGGGGTACCTTCCTTCTATAACCATTTGTTCAGAGTTTTTATCATGAAAGGTTGTTAAATTTTGTCAGATGCTTTTTCTGCATCCATTGAGATGATCATATGATTTTTATCCTTTTTGTTATTTGATATGTCACATTTATTGATTTGCAGATGTTAAATCATCCTTGCATCCCTGGAATAAATTCCACTTGATCATTATGTGTTATCCTTTTAATGATTTTGGTTTGTTAATATTTTGTTGAAGATTTTTGCATCTATATTCATCGGGATATTGGCCTATAATTTTCTTGTAGTGTCCTTATCTGCTGGCTTTGGTATCAGAATATAATGCTGATCTCACAATGATGCAGTGTGGAAGTATTCCCTCCTTTTTTATTTTTTGGAAGATTTGAGAAGGATATTGTATTAATTCTTTTTTATTTATTTTCAACTTAAAAATTGTATTTGCTTAGAGGCATTAGAATGTCAACAAAACAAAAAATACAGTTTTTTTTTCTTTTTCTTTTTTTTCTGCAGCTACAGAGTGGTATTGAGTTAACAGAACAGTTATTTTGTATTAGCTGCCTCAGAGACAAGGGAAAATGAGAACAGTACCATTCCTATATATAAATTTGTGGTGTGCACCAACAAGAAGCTGCTGTAAATTTCCGTGCCAATTTACAACCCCCATATTGTACCAGGCAAGGTTAGTGGGTATTGAAAATACCACCAGGACAAGACTATCTAAAGACACATGTGGTAGTATGTTAACCATACAAAAAAAGACACTGTACAGTTTAAAACCATAACTTACACAGCCTTACATTTCAGTTTTTTTTCTTTAAAAGGGAATGAGTTGCATATAAAGGGGGTTAAGTGCTTTATAGACAAGAAAAAACAAACCTGTGCTAGAACCAACTTATTCATCATCCTCTTCTTCATCATCTTCCTCCTCTTCATCTTCCTCATCTTCCTCTTCTTCTTTTTTGTTTATTTTTCAGCCTTGATGACTCCATTTTTTGCCTCAGCAGGCTCTCCCATAGCTGCTGTCTCCCGTAGGCAGTAGTCTCCTTTTTGTACTTGTCTCCAGCCTTCTCTTCATAAAGCTGCTTGTCATCTACTGCAGTTATTCCACTTCTGTCCCCGTTTCTTTGCAACATCACCAATGGATAGGCTGGGATGCTGATTTGGGGGTGATACTCAGAACAAAACAAGAAAAAGGCCACAAGAGTCCTCTTGGGTGCATTGGATGAACTTCTTTTGGTTTCCCCTTAAGGAGGGATATAAGTTTTCGTTTTTCTTTCAACATGGGCCTTTTCCACCTTTGCCATGTCTTCAATTTTTTTCTTATTTAAGATTTTATTTATTTTATAGAAAGAGCGCATGCAAGTTGGGGGAGGAGCAGAGGAGGAGGGAAAGAATTTCAAGCAGACTCTGCACTGAGTGCAGAGCCTGACATGGGGCTCAGTCTCCTGACAGTGAGATCATGACCTGAGGCGAAACCAAGAGTTGGATGATTAACTGACTGGGCCACCCAAGTGCCCCAATTTTTTTTTTTTTTTCATTTTGAAAGACATGGTCTTCTACCTCTCTGAACACTTATTAGAAAACTCTGAGAAGTTAACTGAAGTATCTGGATGCTTCTTCTTGTGCTTCTCCTGGAAAGTTTGCACAAGGGATGCATATGATGGAATTTTGCCCCTCAGCTTCTTGGGACCTTCTTTGCCCATGTTTACTTACTTTTCTTCAATGAGGCACAAAGTCATCCAGGGCCTGTCTGGCTCTCACTTGCCCCAGAGCTGTCTTTGTGGAGCTCAGTGTACTACAATGGCTGTCTATTAGTTCTTCTTTCAATGTTTGGTAGAATTCACCAGTAAAGTCATATGGTCCTGGGCTTTTCTTTGTTGGGAGGTTTTGTGATTACTGCTTCAGTCTCCTTACTAGAAATTAGTCTGTTCAGATTTTCTAATTATTGTTTG
Organism: Phoca vitulina; assembly: GCF_004348235.1. Classification (NCBI taxonomy): domain Eukaryota; kingdom Metazoa; phylum Chordata; class Mammalia; order Carnivora; family Phocidae; genus Phoca; species Phoca vitulina. Next base: position 8,263,274 of record NW_022589729.1, read on the forward strand.
AAATTGGTAGACTTCTGTATTTCTAGGAATTTATCCATTTCTATAGTATCTAATATGTTGGCATGTCATTGTTTACAGTAGTTTCTTATGATCCTTAGTATTTCTGTGTTACCAGTTGTAATGTCTTCTTTTCATTTCTGATTTTATTTATTTGAGTTTTCTCTGTTTTTTCTTAGTCTAGCTAAAGCTTTGTCTGTTCTATCTTTACAAAATCTAGCTTTTAGTTTCACTCATCCAGTTCTATTGTCTTTTTTCTCTATTTCATTTATTTCCACTCTAATTCTTTCTGCTAGCTTTGGGCTTAGTTTTTGTTTTTGTTTTTGTTTTTCCTATTTATAGTTCCTTAAGGTGAAAGTTATTTATTTGAGATCTTTTTTTTCCCTAATATCTTAATATAGGATTTTATCACTGTAAACTTCCCTCTTAGAACTGCTTTTGTTGTGGTAAGTGTTCGCATGCCCATTAAGAACTTCCTCTTTGCTTGCTATAGTCCTATAGGTCTCATGGACACCAGCCCCATTGGCACTCAGAGCTAGATGTTTTGGGGCCCCATCCGAGGGTGGGAGTCCTAAAAGTTGGGACACTAGGTATGTGTTCCAAACCCTTTGCTCCTCGGGGAGAAGTTGGGAATTTGGGGTTCCCCCCGAGTATATGGCCTAGTGCCAAGGGTGGGATTTATGGTGAGAATGTGTCTCAGCCTTTCCTACCTACTTCAGTGTGGGTTTCTTCTCATCTGCCCAACATGTAGGAGTCACTCAACTAGTTTCTGGATTTCTCTCAGAGAAAACTGTTCCACGTGTAGCTGTACAAGCGGTGTGTCCATGGAAAGAGGGAGTTCAGTAGCCTCCTCTGTCACCATCTTCATTCCTAGCAGCCCCTTCCTGGTTAGTGAACATCAGCAGGAGTTTAAAGTCACAGACTAAAGTCACAAGTGGCCAAGTTGTTTGTTTAGGCGTTAGGGTTCCTTCAAAAATGTCATAGGTTTCAGTTGTGTTTATGGTTGCAATTCCTCACGTGGAAATGCTACTGGCCTTGATGTTCTTCCTATATCCTTACTTAGCTTTTAGCTTAAAGGCTTCTGCCTTGAGGCCATGTGAAACAATGACCTCCAGAGGGCAGGTTCCTGTCTTTAAGAAACCTCTAGTAAGCGGGTTCACCCTGTTTGTCAGAGAAATCCTACAGAGAGGCACTCTGAGGGAGATCTAGACCAGAGCCCTAGTCATGGTAGTCATAGCCCCATTCAGTCTAGCGTCCATACCTGCTTCCACATAGGAGTTCCAAACCTGATTTTCCCACCTGCGGTTCCCTAATTATGAGTCTTTCCTTAAACTTGAATTGTAAGCTGTAGGCTGAACGTACCTGTTTTAGCAAATCTGTATTTTTATCCCTTTCTTTAGGCCTGCCCCTTACCTGGGTAGAGAAAATGAAGAAGGTGCCTTGTAGACCTTCTACAAGTTTCTTTTGGGGAGACACCATAGGATACAGCTTTATGGGAATTTTATTTTACGCTAACAAATAAGTACACAGTTATTTGCACTACACACACATACACACACACCCAGTCCCAGTTGAGTTAGTACCTTTCTGGGTACTAGCCACTTTCTCAGTCAGTTTAAAACTGACACATTTTGCTTCAGTTTGTCTCTTTCATTGTCTTGGGGAGGAAACTCAATATCTGAAATTTTCCTAACATTTCCTTTAACAGGAGAAAGTTATATAGTTTTCGAGGTAAGTGCAGACATAGTTTAGTTTCCCCAACTTTCTTGTCCAGATAATTAAGTCCATACTTTCATTCAACCTGCTCCCTATTATAAAGTCAGATACATAAAACTGACTCTTGCTGCCACATTCGGTGTCTCATAATAGAAAAAAACGAGGTATTCATACCCTCAGGATATGCAAATAATTTCCAAGGCAATCCTGGTCACCAAGAGTTTTAAGGAAGTCAATTTCCAGATTCCTTTGCATAAATATATACCTCCTTCTTTTCTGAAATCATTAGCCCTGGTTATTTTGCTGATTCTTATTTTTCACAATTGCCTCTCTTCCACTTTGGAAAAAAAAGACACTCCCCCCTCCTCCCCCACCCCCCCGGTCCTACTCTTACTTTGGTACATTGCTTCACAGTGTAAAATCCTTTTGGATTCCAAACAGAGGGACATTCCAAATATTGTGCTGATATTGATGTTGACAGATTGACTCTAATGACCAAATCACAAAGCCTTTTGCAAATTAGGTAGATAGTTTCTAAGTCTTTGTTTTTAGCAGCTGGTAGATTATTAAAAATACTGCTTAATCTAAAAATCATTGTGTGATTTTTGGCATAAATCTCTGAAGGAGTTCAATAATTGAATGACTGCTCTAACCAAATTCTTTTTATTCCCACTCACCAATTTATGTGAACAAGGTTTCTGAGCACTCAAATCGATAAAAATAAAAAGTATGAATAGAATTGATGCTAAAGGGTAATATTCATCAATGGCTACATGAACTAGTTTGGGGGAAAAGATTTTTTATGATGCCATTCCTAATAAAATTGTATTATTTTATGTTTAGGACTATCAAAATATATTTATGCTAGTTTCATTAATTAAATACTAATGATAACTTTTTCAGATCTTAAATAACTTATCAACTAACAGTAGTTATCCGTGTTGACTGACCGATAAATTTATCAAAATAATTTATTAACTCTAGTTTTATAGTCACAGAAATTTAAGAAAATTAGATAGATAGATAGATAGATAGATAAGACACACATTATTGTTGCAGAGGAGTATGGCAAGGTTACTGATAAAAGGCTTTCGAGCATAAAAATATATTACATTAGAATAAACTTCTATGTGACAGTGATATTAAAAATTCATGGAGTTCAAGGACAAAAATAAGCCAGGTAAATTTTCAACTTTTAAAGAAGTGGTTTTCATGGTGTTTTGTTTTGTTTTGTTTTCAAATGTATTGATGGTGGATATCAAATCGGTGATGATACTTGGTTTCCAATGTGTATATTTAAGAGTGGTGGAATGGTTTTCTTCTAAAATATTAATATATACAATTGAGAGAAAACTAATCTTTTGCAAATATTTAAATTTATGGTGAAAAATTTTAGATTTCTACCTAAAATATGTGAGGAGGGTATTTTCTTAACTGCATCAGACAACGTGTACACAAAAATGGTTGAAGACCAGTGTTGTATAGAATCGTTGCGGGAAAAAGTAACAGAATGTTCCACAAATAATGGTTTAAACAAATTGCAGTTTAGTTTACGTACATTACCGGAAGTCTGGAAGTGTAGGCGTTTCCAGGGCTGTCAAGGAGGCAGTGCAGCCTGTAAGGAATCCTTGGTATTTCCCACACAAGTGCCACCAGCCATCTTCTGCACCTTCTGTATTCTCCCTTGACGTTTTTATTTCTACTTGATTATAGTATTTATCACATTATTCTCTAGAGTATAGTTACTATATACGTGCTTCATTTACTCTAGTATGGACCATGAGTTTGCCATGGTTGGAGACTTCATCTTGTTCTTCTTTAAGTTTCTTACAACATGCCGCACAATACCTTACTCATCAAATCATAGGCTCTGGGGTCAAGGTTATCCAGTTCCCTACTGGCTAGTGAGGGAAAGACACACCCCCTTCCTGATAACTTGCACAAAAGCACGGGGAAAGCACAGACTAATCGTCCTGTCATCCCTACTGCAGTTTACCTCAAAGCTGTGATAACTTATCCGAAAGAATGGCTAGAAATAGTCATTAAATTACCAAATATTCAGCAACTCCTAATTGGAAGTAAGCAACAAGTACTGCTTTCATTCAATTAACTGTGATTCTTCTAAGTTAATATGTGTTTTGCTTTAGAAGGTCACCTCGAAAACAATCTGATACAGCAGTACTTAAAATAATTTTACTTCATAGAATTTCAGGCTTAAAAACAGATTCTAATGAGTAAGGGAAAAAATGTTTTACAGGCTCCAACACAACAATGTTTAGGAATTTCAGTTTTGAAACCATGTGGTTATATGGTTGTGTGGTCAGCCAGGTTTAGGGTAGGGCAGCCTAGAAATGACCAATCGAAAGAAGCAGGGCTGCTGAGCTGGGAAGTGAAAAAGGATGTTTTCAGAGTTAATAGAAGGAACGCCCAGCAGGGCACTCAATGTGGAAAAGCATACATCACAGAAAGTTTTCAGCTCAGTTTATGAGAGTCGTAGAAGTTGGTTAATAAAAGTTTGGATTGGGGCACCTGGGTGGCTCAGTCGGTTAAGCGTCTGCCTTCAGCTCAGGTCATGATACCAGGATCCTAGGATCGAGCCCCATGTCAGGCTCCCTGCGTGGCAGGGAATCTGCTTCTCCCTCTGCCGCTCCCCGTGCTTATCCTTTCTCTCTCTCTCTCAAATAAATAAATAAAATCTTTAAAAACAATAAAAGTTTGGATAGTTTCTATAAAAATTATATTTGACAATAACTTCAATTATAAAAAAGACTTACTTATAGAAATTTGGTGAACAGCCAACTTTGCTGCACACCTCAGAATATGGAATCTCAGTTTTAAAGGTAAAATAAGATGTGCTCTGCGCAGATATTGAGAAGCCTTGCAGAGTGTCTTAATTATGAAAGTGTGATTGTTAATAAAATAATACCTAACATGTAATAGTCGCATATTTATATTTTGTATAATCGTATATAATTGTATATATATTGTATAGATAGTCCAGTTGTTAATATATGTTAGGTCTCTTTGAATAGAAAATATTTAGCCCAGATAAATGAAATATTCATCAACTGCAGAAAGGTACACAAAAAGTGACAAGAACCTCAATCCAACTAAAGCAGAGACAGAGAAGAATTTCTGAGAAGAAATAACATGTTAAGTTTTGAAATTCACGTTTAATTATTCTGTTGACTTTCTGAAAATACAAATATGAAAATGCAGAAAATAAAATTAACATATGACTACATTTTTTTTTAAATACTGAAAGCTTCATTTTTGCAGTAAATTTCTATTCACTCTACCAGCCTTTCTGTACTAACCCTAAATGGTTCCAGAATTTTTCCTTTTTTTCCAATCACTTATGAGATACCTGTTTTTAAATTGAGTAAATATGATATATTAATTGATTTTTTTTAAAGATTTTATTTATTCATGAGAGACAGAGAGAGAGAGAGAGGCAGAGGCAGAGAGAGAAGCAGGCTCCCCAAGGAGCAGGGAGCCCCATGCAGGGTTCGATCCCAGGACCCCAGGATCATGACCTGAACCGAAGACAGACGCTTAACACACTGAGCCAGCCAGGCGCCCTATTAATTGATTTTTGAAATGATATTTATATTTGCTTTTATTTCATTTTAAAGTATAGGACATTTACCTGAGGCATTATATGTAAATCAAAACTTATTTTAAATGCAAGTGGGTAACTACCTGTAATCCTATGATGAATTCCTTTATAAAGCTAATATTTACACTTTATTTTATCTTTTGTATAAATATCGAGTTTGCTTAAAGCAAGATTTGCCTGGATTAAAGGTTAGTTCGTTGGGAATACTTTCATACTTTGAAATTTAACATCTATTGCTTTATAAAAGTAAAAGTGGCTTTAACTTCAGATTGAGATAAATAAAATATACTGGATCAATTCCTCCTCTGATTTACTGTGATTCCCTTGGGAAGTCGTTTTAGCTTACAAGTATCTTAATTTTTATCTCTGGAATAAGGATAAGAACAGTCTTTTATGTAAGACATTTTTATAAGGTACTTATGTAAAATACAGAAAAATTATTAAACTAGGTGTAAAACATTTTAGGATGATGATGATGATGATGATGATAATCCAAATGTTTTATTTGGATAGTATATTGTACTTAACAGAGTATTTTCATATGCACCACTCCAGTGTTTTTACTGCCTCCCTGAAGCAGACATAACACCCCCATTTTATAGATAATTTGACTTTTGGAAAGTCACATGGTATATTCTACTCAACCAAAAGTCAATTAAAAAAAAAAAAACAGTGTAATCAGCATCTATTATGTATGATAACACGCTAAAACTGTTGGGGGAACCTGTAAATATTATGCATGAACACTAGTGTATCTACTGACAATTGGGAATAAATAGGTAAGTTATTACAGAAATTTACAGAATAAAAGTTCACATATTACTGTATTCCACTGTGTACTATAGGAGAAGAAAATGAATATTTATTCTAAACACCTCCTCTATTCCAGGTTCTTAGCCTTGTTTAAGCTTCCCAAGGCTATAAGAGAAGTGGGATTAATTTTATTGTATAGATGAGGAAGAAGCCAAATATAATGGAAAAACTCAGATTTTTCCCTCCTACTTTTTCCCCTCCTATATGTCTTTTTTTTTTTTAAGATTTTATTTATTAGAGAGAGAGACAGAGATAGCAAGAGAGAGCACGAGCAGGAAGGAGAGGTAGAAGCAGCCTTACCCCCAAGCAGAGAGCCCGATGTGAGGCCCAGTCCCAGAACCCTGGGATCATGACCTGAGCCGAGGGCAGACATTTAACCTGCTGAACCACCTACATGCCCCTCCTGTGTGTCTTCTTTAACATTCCTACAGAACGCTTCATTTCTGACACTGGCTTTTCCTCATGACAACAAGCAAGTCTCCAGGACACCAACTGACTGTCCTGCTTCAGCTCAGTTTTGCCACTAGGTTCCCAGAGATAGCATCAGATGGCACAAGCTGTGGGTTGTGGGTTGAGTCCTGCGAGACTGCCCTGCCCCCTAATGCCCCACATCTCCAGATGCCCCTGCCAAGCCCAGGCTGTTACCTGTGCTTCTGACCCACCAGATACAAATTGGAGGTTCCATCAACTGCCTCCAACTTAGGACACCAATTGGACTTTGGCTATAAATCAGAGGTCCCCACATCATATCACCCTCCTTGAGTTTATTTAATTTGCTCACAGAATTCAGAGAAATGTTTTATTTACTAGATTACCAGTTTATTATAAAAGAATATAACTCCGCAACAGCCAGATGGAAGAGACACACGGCCAGGTATGGGAGAGGGGGTGTGGGGCTTCACGTCCTGTCCAGATACATGCCGCTGTCCCTGCATCTTCACCTCTTCCCCTGTCTGGAAACTTTTCGAACCTTGCCTTTTTGGATTGTTATGGAGGCTTTATTACGTAGGCATGATTGATTAAATCACTGGCCTTGGGGATTGATTCAACCTCCAGCCCTCTCCCCTCCCCAGAGGTCAGGAATTGGGACTGAAAAATCCAGCCCCCTAATCACCTAGTTGGCTCCCCTGGCAACTAGCTCCCAGCCTCAGGTAAAGTCCAAAAGCCACCTCATTAACATAACAATGTGTCACTCTCAACCCTTGGGAAATGCCATGGGTTTTGGGAGCTGTGAGCCAGGAACCATGGAGTAAGACCAAATATATCTGAGAAATACATTTTGATCATCTGAATAACGAAATATGTATTCTTCCTCTAAATCCCAGTGTTGTACCCACACTCAGAAAATGAAAGTAATTTGTCACAGGTCACCTAGCGAGTAAGTGCCAATGCCAAGCTTCGATCTCTCAGATTCTAAAACCCGTGATGTAGCAAGCACACCAGGCTGAACCTCCTGGGTTTACTTTTGCAGTTTAGTGAAAGAAGTGAAGGCTCCCTTGAGCATAGTTGAAGCATAGTTTTAGAATTGACTTTTTGTTTCATAGGAAAAAAATGAATGAACGAGGAGTGTCTTTACATCCTGGTCATCTGGTCCACAGAACATGAGACCCCAGGAGAATCTGGAAGACCACCTAAGCCAGTGCTGTTATTCTTCTCATTTCGTAGAATCACTTGGTGCCTCTAGTTGTTAAAACTCTGCCCTATATCTCAAGTCATTCATTTATCCATCCATTCAGAAAATATCTGTGAGGGCCTAGTATGCGCTGAGTGCTGGGTCTGTGGTAATGAACAGGACAGCATCGCTGTTCTCACGGCGCACCCTAATAGAGAAAATAGACACACACATAAGTGTGTACTTATATACTGACACGCAAATGCATTATTGTATAGTGAGCTAAGTACTCTAAAAGAGAACTTTTTTAAAGAAAGATTTATTATTTATTGTAGAGAGAGAGACAGAGAGTGCGAGGCAGGGGGAGAGGGAGAGACTCTCAAGCAGACTCAGCGTTGAGCACAGAGCCCACCGTGGGGCTTGATCTCACAACCATGAGATCGTGACCTGAGCCAAAACCAAGAGTCGGAGGCTTACCCGACCGCGCCACCCAAGTGCCCCTCTCAAAGAGAACTTTTAAAAAAAAGAATTTGAACTAGACATGGAGATAAGGAAGGCTTCCTTAAGGACCACAGCCCGAGATGAAACTTCCAAGAATTAAGGGAATAGTGACGAGAAGAGCATTTCAAGCAGAGAGAATAACTCTGTGTTCAGACAATGAAAGGAATGCTAGTGAGTAAGCACAGAATGTGAAAGAGGGAGTATTCGGTGAGACAGGAGGAAGGTAAGCAAGGACTGATGATGCTAAGCCTGGTGGGCCATTTAGGGATTCTTTCTCCTAAGAGCAGTGAAAAGCAGTGGAAAGCCCCGTCAGACTTCAGTTTCCTTTTGTTTATTTGTTTGCTTGAGGTAAGGGTGTGGATAACTAAATATTCAAAATTTGAACTTCAAAACATCACTCTAGCTCTGCAGTATGATAAATGGATTCAAGTTAGTAGGCACAAGAAAAGTTGAAACTTGCTGATGGTTTGAGTATGAAAAAGAAAGGTGTCCAAGCTGAGTTTAGTTGTCCATTGGAAGGTTGGTGCTGCCATTCACTGGGCTAGTGAACTAGCTAGATGAAGACTCGGTTTGTAACAAAAAGAATATTAGTGGTATTTATGCATTTGTTAAAAAACATAGTAAGCCCAGGGGCACCTGGGTGGCTCAGTCGGTTAAGCGTCCAACTCTTGATTTCGGCTCAGGTCAAGATTTCAGGATCGTGAGATTGAGCCCTGTGTTGGGCTGGTTAAGATTCTCTCCCTCCCTCTCCCTCCCCCTCCCCCTCTGCCCCTCCCCACCCCCACTCTTGTGCACATATGCACGTGTGCGTGCACATGCACACTCTCTCTAAAAAATATGTCTATATAAATATATAGTAAGCCCATTACATGTTAACATAAATAGCATATTTTTATGAAAACTAATGACATTTTTCGCCCCCAAAATTAGAACGTGCCACTGTTTGCACCAATCACTTCAATGTCTGGCTTAATAGATGACAGCTTGGATTCATTGCTGCTTCCCCTTTTAACCTGTGGTGAGATGTTTTGGTTGAAGCATATGAAGAAAATCCAGCCTCACACAGATACATAGTAGATAAGAAAAGGAAGGAGTATTTTAATAGCCTTTTCATTTCAGATCATTGTGGATATTCTTTGATACGATACTAAAACACAAAGAGTGGTTGTTTCTCAAAAGTTAATTATAATGTGTAATCTGAAAACATATCAATGATTTTTTTTTCTGTTCTATTAAATCTGCTCTTCTGTCTTGAACTCTGAATGGATCACTTACACATCATGATTTAGTAAATCATACATTGGTCATAGCAGGGGGGAAATATATTAGTCAAGTTGTCTGGGTAACTGCAGTAAATAGTTTGTTTCTAGTTGGTAATTAATCAAGATGTCATTTACAGATACCAACAGTGTCCATTCCACATCAAGGTAGAATGTGACCTGCCAAAGAGCATCACCGTCTGTGAGCTTGAGAAGTGTTCCAGTAGGAGCAGAGACAAATCCTATTAATGTAGAGGCTGTTTATTCCCAGGTGTTAGTACCACAGAGGCTAGAGATTACATAGAAGTCTTAGGAAATCTGCCCTTTTAATGTGTCTTGTCCTTCTGCAGTATGGTATGATGGATGCACACTGTTGGCAAATAGCCTAATGTCTGTGCCTCATTTCTGCACCTGGAATATGTGAATAACCTTGTAAGATTTTAATGAGGATAGGAAATAATACACTGTCATGTGTCAGAAGAGTGCTTGGTAAATAGAAGTACTCAATATTATTGTTCTTGAAAAAACAAATAGCATTAATAATAACATTGGTATCATTCTCTGTGGGCTTTTAGTGATTTATTTGCCACAGTGTTCCTATTTCCTATTCCTTGATGTTTACGAGTCATTTTGATGCAGAATACTGCCAAAGGACTAGGCACACAGCTAATCACAACTCCCCAGTTGTGAAGTTGAAAAGGTATCCCCAGATGGGTCACTACTGAGGATCCAAGGAGCAGCTGAAGCAATGTGGGTGGGTCATTCAGGGCAAGGACAACACGACAAGGGAAGGAGTCAACTGCGCAGCGAGTTCTGTATTTCGAATGTTGTTGTTGAACTTGTTCTCAGCCAACCCAAGTTGTTACCACAATGGAAGGAACAGGTTCAAGGTACCTCCCTCCAGCTGATGCTTTGTGTGATTGTTCCTGGGGGCATAGCCAGAGGATATAATATTCTGGTATTTTTAATGTTTTTTAAAACTCCAGCAATCCAAAGGTCATAATTTGTTGTAACGATGCTATAATTAAGTTGTGGTAAATGATAGCATTTGAAGATTTTATAACCAGAATTGATTCATAAAATGAATACAGTCCCAGCAGTTTATGTTAACATAATTAAATGGAAATGTAATTCTGAGTTTGCTTATTAAATTGAAAATTACTGGTTATGAGCACTCTTACAATCCTGTCAAAATTGGTGTAAGTCTAGAATTACATGAAACATCCATTAAAATAAAGCATATTTAAGGCTCCGTTGCTGGTGGCGAATACATTTCTTAAAGCACATGCAGACTGATCACGTGAGAGCATGTGCTTTTAGTTAGGTTCTTGCTAACTCCTTTTCTCTTTCCTCTGCAGCCATTGGTTTAGCCCTGGCGCTAGGACAGAGCATGGCCAGGTAAGGAACATTCTAATCCAAAAGGAAGTTTCTTAGTCTCTTTCAAATATTTAACTATCTCCCTTCAAGGTAGTGGATCAGCTCTATGAGAAAAGATACAAATCCCAGCTTATTTAAAAAGGAGTCGATTGCGCTAGTGCTTAATACACTAACCAAATGAATCATCCTCAGTAACCATCAGAATGCTCCCTTACCACCACCGTCCCCTGTCATGAATGTCACCTCCACAGGCAGGCTGTGGGATTCACTTGTTTATAGGACTTCACAATTTATATTTGTTTTTCACAAAGTTAAGGTAGCAAGATAGTACATATGCTGAAGAAATTCATTTGTGTTAAATAAGGTCAGCCAGCAAGAGAATATTTTTATTTTTGAAGTTTAGAAGGTGGTAATAGTTTCTTACAAGTTTATGTTATATTTTTCCATGATTTTTTTTTATTGCTTTACTAGTATACGTGGCAGCACAATGACTAGTCACCTTAACAAGAACTTGACATTCATTTTAGTGACCTTTACATATTAAATGAGTCCTTTCTTTCTTTTTCCCTTGAATGTATTAGTTTTCTCTCTGCAGCATGCTATGGTAATTTCGTCTTAAGTTTTTGATAAGTTTTAAAGCATATGCATTTTAGACTTGGCATCCTTGTTGTTTTTTTTCATTATGAGTTATAAAAGTTATTAAGTGGGCCAAAAATATGGAATGTAAGAAATAGCTTTACATACATGAGAATGAAAAACCTCACATCAACAGGGATCATTTTCTGCAAAGGGTAGGTAGGTAGGTAGGTAGGTAGGGAAAGAGGGGGCTGTACTTTGTAATGGTAATTGGTAACATTAATATATTCGTGATGTTTTATTTCTTAAGCTGAGCCACAGTTGGTTGTGTATACCATAGTTCCTTTTACTTATAAAAGGAAGGTGCTAAATACTTCATTATAAATTATACTAATTTCTTAATACACATGAGCCTAGTTAAAGAAAAATATCATGTAAATTCAGCTTTAATGGTATTTTGTAAACTTGCCCTTTTCCATAAGAGTGATTTTCCCCTTTAAAGATACTTCTCACATTAATAAAATAATATGGACCACTATTTCTAAAGAATAGATTATCCCAAAATACAATTTTTTAAAGCTCCTTTCCTACCCTTTAGAAATACTAAAGTAATGTTATGAAGTTGTCTTTCATATCACAGTATAACTGGTTGCTTCCAGCCAAGCTTTTTTTTCCTGAAGTTAACAATCAACCAATGCTAATATCAAAAAGAGAAGAAAGTTGAGCAATTCTTTATTGTTTTTAATTTTCAAAATCTTTCTGACCAATTTTTGAATCTGCCTTTTGTTTAAACTTTGATACATGATTTCAGATTTTTGTCTTTAATGTAGGTCATTAATTAATGAGTACAGTTGATTCTTGTTATCTACCGTAGCTATGTTCTATAAAGTCGATGTGAACACTAAAGTAGCAAATACCAAAACACTGCTCCTAGGGAATTACAAGGTTAGGTTCCTGAGAGATCACAGCACTTTCATTTACAGATCAATACATATTCTTGTTTGATGTGTGTTTATGTTTAATGATACCTTATTTAATATATATATATCATTGATTCTGAATACCTGAAGAAAGCTTGTTTAATGCACGTATTTTCTCTGTAAGGTCCCTGACAGTCTTGCACTTAGGAACACTTCAGCACCTCAGCTCTATACTTGGGGGCCATTTTAAATGATAAAATCAAAAACGAACATAAAAACACAAAAAAACATAGCACTAAACAGACTACAATAAAAGATACTTGTTTATACTATGAGAGCTGAAACACGAAGCAAAGGATCGACTTGTCAGGCCTCAGCTGAGAGCGTTCAGAACCGCTGACCCAAATTTTTACCACTCTGTGCATGTCTGTGAAGGACTGCAAAAGTGCCAGAAGTATTGATCTTGGCATTACCAAGAAATTTTAGCAAATAGGCAATTTGTAAATATGGAATCCATGAATACTGAGGAATGACCATACCTGGGTGTACATATACAAACCACACAGAGACCACTTACATTTTGAGAGATACAAATTTCTTAATTCCATGCAAATCTAACTCTAGCGCAGTAAACTTTGCTAAATAAATCTCAATGCAAGTGATAAAATGCAAAACCGTGAAGAAATGTAAAATCCTCCACTATGTTGTTGAATGAATGACTGTTAGCATGCATGCACACCTTTTCTTTTTCCCATACCAACTTAGTAACATAAGGAAAGGATAACATTACTGCCACTTTTTTTGACATCCCACCCCTTTCTACTTCCCCTGTCTTACAGTTCCCCTCTCTGTTCTTCAGTGCTCTATCCCATGTCCATTGACCCCATGCCTACTTCTCACTCTTTTATTACACACTCAGTAAATAACTATTATTCATCAGCCATTTTCTATCAGATACTCTCTACGAAAGAAGGTATTTAGAAAAACAACGTAGCTTTTCGCCTGTGGTAGTTATAATCTGGGGCAGGAAAGCAATAATGACACATTTGTTGGAAAATGGTTGAGAAAACCACAGAGAGGGCAGTTATAAAGGCCCCAGAAGAGAAATAAAGTCAGTTCAGAAATGGAAGGAAGGAGAGAGAGACAGTTATGTGAAGCATCATTTTTTTTTTTTTTTGGTCTTACTTAATTCTCATTTTTCCTCTTTGAAAATCTAATGATTTGACATTTTGACTGAATTCACAAGTATCTTAAGGAGTCATAGACAACAGTTTAGATATTACTTAGTTGTCCCTTTAGGGTGAGGACACTGAGAACCCACGTGTGAGGAGACTTAAAATTCTTCTGTAGACGTTTGAGAAATTACTGAGAAGTGGCTGCTAACAGAAATACTCCTGAGCAAATGCCTCTGAATATCAGGTGGTAAAGAGAGGATTGCTGGGGAAGAATTCTGCTCTTGGCTTCTTCTCTTGTGTTAGGGATTTTAAACGTTTAATAATCTTGTAAAAATATTATGAAGAGCCAAAGAAATTCCCAGCTTCCTTTCTGATAGGAAGGACCATCATCCACAAGGAATACTTCTCTTCCTGGTTTAATTCAGTAGTTTTAAAAATTGTGAACCTTTTGTAAACCTCACACTGTACTAGGTTTTGTGTTTATAAATTTTAATGTAATTCTTATATGAGTCATTTTTTAATATACATCTACAGGTCACTAATCAGGGAATTGTGTCTCCATCTGGCCTAAGTCCAGCAATCTGAAAGTTGGAAGGTAAGAAGCACTTCGCACCATATTCAGAAGTTCTGTTATTAATCAGAGTTGACGTGGTTGAGTCAGAATCTTGAAAATTGACCTCACTTGTGACACTGATAGTAGTCCAAGGAAACAGAAGAATTATCAGTAAGAAGAGTGAGTAATTTCTCAAAACCTGATGAGCTACTCTCGCTTAGTAGAGCAGAGCTCAAGGATCCTTGTGTCTTTGACCATGAACTCATGACCTGACTTGGCCCCCTACCCCAACCCACCCTGCCATCCTTTTTCTTATTCTTTGGGGCATAGCAGAAATGTGTTGAGAATTTCAAATATAAATACATGTTTTCTATTCTAATAACATTCTGGATTAATTTTTTCTCCTTTGCCCCTAAAAGATCTAGCCTCCTCTGTTAAGTCACTGGATTCATGACCCGTAGATCTGAGTTTGTATTTTTTTATCTTGGGTTGATTTTAAATTTGCAAAGATGCACCTAGATTTATAGTTTTATTGATAAAGTGAGGAAATTTGTGATGGCTTTTTAATATAGAAGCATATGTATTAAATAATTCTGATATTTGTCTCCTTTTATATACAAAGCCCATCAAAACTATAAATTTGAGGAAGAGAAGAAATTCTTATAGGAATCTCATAGAAGGAGCTCTACATCAGAGTTCAGAGAAGGCGCTATCTCATTTAAGTTGATCCAAGTGGTAGCCTCTCTGAGAACTATCCAGACCTAGTAGGTACAGCCTAATATTTATTTTGGTCATTATAGTTGCATTTTCAAAATTAAACTGTAGAATTCTTTTATTTCAGAACGTTGTGTTTGGAATTTTGAGTTCTTTGCTGTAACTGTTTTAACACAAACTGCAGAAACAGCGTTCACGTATCTGTCGTTTATCTTAAAATTAGAAAAGTTAGTTAACCGCTACTATTAATTTCAGGTGGATGTAGAGATTTTATCATCTCACCTCTGGCTATCTGTGTCACAAATGTTGGTTTGTATATGTTTTTAAAAGGCACTAGACTTAGAAATGCCAAAGTAATTAATTATTTTTATTTTCAGAAACAATTTCGTTTTCATGGTACGAAGTGTTTCTAAATTGAAACACTTTCAGATTAATGGACTTAAGATAAATGGTTGCCATTTTCTAATCATAGTAATAATGAGATAGTGCTTCAGCTACCTATCAGATACTAGATCTCACTCCCTATTTCTTTATTACACTTATTCAATCATTCATTCATTCATTCAACAAATAGTTATTGAGCACTAAAACTCTACCAGACACTGTGCTGGACTGTGGAGATGCAAGCAGAATGAATGACTCGAAGCAAAGGGCCAAAGGTGAGCGAGAATGTGGTAAACACCGCAAACTAAAAAGTTCAGTATGGCGGGGATATGTAATTTAGGAAGAAGGGGGTTAGAGACCATTACCAGAGGGGAGGTGGGTGGAAGGATGGGTGAAACAGGTGCAGAGGAAGAAGAGTGCACTTATCGCAATGAGCACTGAGTAATGTATAGAATTGTCAAATCATTATATTGTACACCTGAAACTCATAGAACCTGTATGTTAACTATACTGGAATTAAAATTTTAAAAAAGAAGAAGAAGAAGAAAAAAAGTAGGAAGGTTAGGTTGGGGTAGGAGGAAGCATAATAAATTAGGAGTTGAGAAATGTAATCAAATTATGAAGGGCCATGAAAGCCTTGTACAAGATTTGGGGTTTATCTGCAGAAAGTAATGTAACCAGATCTAATCTTAGAATTACTGGCTGCAGTGTGGAGAATAGAGTGGATAGGAGTGAGTCTGGAGGGAGGCCATTGCAAGTAAGAGAAAATGATGGTCTGGACTAGGATGGTGGTGTTGGGGAAGGAAAGAAGGAGATATTTAAAAGAAATTTAAGATACTTAGTTAAGACAGTCCTAAAAGAATAAATAAATGATCTAACTACATTCTTGATGATCTGATTAAGTTCTGTTTCCTCTCAAAGATGGCCAGATATCACTAATAATTGATTCCAAATAATGTCATTAAATAGTTTAAAGCAGTTTTTTATAAAAAGGTATTGATACTGGTCAGACAATACCCACTGACAACCAGGCTCATTAATTATAATCATAATGGTAGCGTTTGAACCGTTTTGCTCAGCACTTCTTATGTTTTGGTCATAGCACTAAGCATTTTACCTGGTTTATCTTGTTTAACATGGCAACCATATCAGTAGATAATACTATTTCCATTTTACAGATAGGCTTGGGGGTTAAGTACTTAGCCTAAAACTACCCAATTTGTAAATGGCAAATCTGTTATTAAAACCTAGTAACTTGTTAGTTACAGGCACAGCTGGGATTAGAACCTAGCTCTATCCTGCATTAGTACTTCTAAGATTTCTGTTTTTGTTAGGGTTAATTTCTAATATGCTGTGCAACTTCTTTTTGGCCCAGTCTTGTGTATAATTATATTTCTGCATAAATAAGATAAGCTACAGTTTGAGCGAACACACGGTAAAGAGCATTGACTACTCGGAGTTTTTTTCTTTCCAATTAGTTAGGATAAAGCAAGTGTGAAAGGAAGTGGATGGTGAGGCATTTTGAGGAGGCAATCAAATGTATATACATGCTTTCTAATTATATATTTCCAAGCCAATAATTTCTTTGAAAACGAATGTTTTAAGTGTGTTTCTTTACCATGTTAGGCCCGTAGATACAGAGAAAATATTAGATCTTTCATGTCAGCGTAAATGACAAAGTCTCAAAAAATTCACAGCTGAACGCAATGGTAAAGGCCATTGGCAAGAGGTTATGTTACTTTAACCAGGACTACTCCAGAGAACTAGGATAAAGACTGAGTTCTAGAACCTCCAGCTCTGGCTGTATTTTAACTGCCTGTCAGAGCGGTTTCGCTGTCAGGGAACCGTTGGATTGGCAGCCCTTGCTAACACTTTTGTTACAAGAGTGTCGGGGGCATCTTTAGTAAGAGTAGTGGTCTTTGTTGTGAGAGAAACCAGTAGGGGGAAAAAAAAGTCAACGCAAGTGCGCAAATGGTGTCCCTTTGCGTGGGAGGAACACCCTTCTACTTACAAAATAATATAATGAAAATATTTTTGTTTCTACAACTTTGTCTTAACACTTTGTATAGCATCAGCTTCTGAGAGATAACCGAGCTGACAGAGGACACAAGAAAAACTGTTCTGTGAAAACAGGCAGCAGGTAAGCCATTCAGAATCACTTCTAATTCTGCTCATTAAGTCATGTGCCTTCTTTTTCCCCCACCAGTATGAGTGGATGAGTTACAGCTGAGTTCCCTTTGAAGTTGCCTTCTAAAGAGCCAGTGTGAAATATTTCACCCATTGTTTATTAGAATCTATTTCAGGATTGCTAGTAATGAATAGAGAGATGGCATTTTATTTCTGTTTTTAAAAAGGTGGTGAAAAATAAAGAGTGAATTTTTGAAAGAAAAGAAAATTTTTGTTTCTCATAACTAATGAATAGTAGGTCAAGATTTAGAATGATGATTTTAGTTTTTCATTTAAAAAAGTAGAATTAATCTTTTTCCCCTAAACTTACATGGTACTTAGACCTTATGAGAGAGCAACATGTATATTCTAATGTATAAATGAGTCTATAGAAAATATAATCTTCTTAAGAAGTGCTTCTGGGTTCTTAATCGTTTTATATTGCTGAGTCAATGTTATTTTTTTTTCCTTCAACAGAAAGAATTTGTCCCAGTCGGTTGTTTTAGATGTATATTTTCAAATTTTGCATGTGGTGTTTCTGAAGACTTAATTTTTATTTAGATGAAAATGGCCATCAGAATATTGATCAGAACTACCGCCCTGGGATTTACACTTAACTCAATTTTTAACAAGATAACTGACCTCAGATAAATAGCATCCCATGGTTTCCCATTGGTAGGGTGCTAGCTGCTGTGCTGAACTTTCCCAAGCAAGCAATAGAGCTTCAAGGTATAATGTTGTACAAAGTAACCTCAACTGAGAACCCGCTGGATCTCTGAAGAAGCGAATGTAAATTGTATCTAAGCATGCCTACCTAATTTAGACAATCAAAAACTGTCAAACATATAAGTTGACCATCAGTGATAGTCAGCATAAAACCAATGTATTTACCGCTAAGAATGTCATCTCCTAAAATTAGAACAATAATCTGTATAAAATGTATATAGTTTATAAATAACTATAAGTGAAATATTTATAGAAATAAAAAGAGCAGGCAACAGCTCACTATTGGAATTAATCAGGCAAAATGGAAAAAAAAAACCATGTAATTGTTAGAAATGAGAAATATGGTTGTTAAAGAGATAATTAGTGAAATGGAGATGTGGCCAAAGAAACAGACTGGAATATAGCATAGAAATGCAAGGAGGTGGGAAAATGAGAATGGTTAAGAGACACAGAAAAAAGTCTTAAGATATATTTAATCAGAGTCTTTGATAAAGAATATAGAAGGGCTTAGCACACACACACACCATATTTAACGAGATATTGGCTAAGAATTCCCAAAGCTGGTGAAAGTTATAAATCCATAGATACACATACAGAAACACAATGAATACTAAGTAGAATAAATAAAAAGAAATCCAGGGGCACCTGCATGGCTCGGTTGGTTGGGCGTCTGCCTTCCGCTCAGGTCGTAATCCCAGAGTCCTGGGATCGAACCCCTGCGTTGGGCTCGCTGCTCAGCGGGGAGCCTGCTTCTCCCTTTTCCTCTGCCTCTCCCCACCACTCGTGCTGTCTCTCACTTGCTCTCTCTCTCAAATAATTAAATAAAATCTTTAAAAAAGAAAAAAGAAATCCGCACCTAGTAGTATAGTGTAGTACACCAAAAACAGGAGAAGATCTTAAAAGAATCCAGAAAGAAAGGACAGATTGTCTACAAAGGAACGGCAACTACATCAGATGGCTCTGTAGCAACAAGGAAACCAGAACATAGTGGACTCATCTCCAGAGTTCTAAGTGAACATACATTACGACCTAGAACTGTGTACCTAGAGAAACATCTTTCTGTACAGAAGTGAAGTAGACACATTTTCAGATTTTCTTAAACTAAGAACATTTACTACCAACAGACATTGGCTAGAAGAATTTATAAAGGATGTGTTTCCAAAGAATGATCTCGCAAGAAAAGTCTGAGATCCAAGAATGAATGCAGAACCAATAAACTGATAAAGATGTAGGTAAATGTAAACAACCATTGTTTATATAGACGTGTGATTCATAGGCCTTTTCAAAAGACAATCTAAAATAGTGGACAGCAATAGCATGTTAAATTGGCAGGAAGCAGATGAGTTGTATAGCATGGGCATGGGACAGGGCCAGGAAGGAACTGGAAGGAAGGGTTCCCAAGGGGCATAAAGAAGCTCTTGGGATGATGGATATCTTCATTATCTTGAGTGTGATGATGGTTTCACATGTATAGACCTATGTCAGAACTTACCCAATTGTTCACTTTAACTGTGCATTTTTCTTATGTCAACTACACCTCAGTTAAGCTCTTTTAAAAAATTTTTGGGGGCACCTGGGTGGCTCAGTTGGTTAAGCGTCTGCCTTCAGCTCAGGTCATGATCCTGGGGTCCTGGGAGCGAGCCCTGCGTTGGGCTCCTTGCTCAGCAGGGAGTCTGCTTCTCTCGCTCTCCCTCCCTCTGCCTCCCCTCTACCCCCCCCCCCCCACTCGTTCCCTCTCTCTCTCTCCAATAAATAAATAAAATCTTCAAGTAAAAGCCAAGGTCTTTATGTTGGCCTTCCAGGCCGTTTGTGACCTGGCCCAGACCTTTTTGCTTCCTCCCTGACATCATCTCCCACTTTACTTCTTACTTACCCCCTCCTGCACAGGGGCCTCTGTCCTATTCCCCCAGCACACCAACCCCACTCATGTCTCAGGGCCCTTGCACATGCTGTCCCCTCTCCCTTCAGCTATCTTTATGGCTTGCTCCCCATTTCCTTCAAGTCTCTGCTCAATGTAAAAGAGGCTCATTCTCCACCAAACCCATCAGACTCTGATTGATCTGTCTTCCTGATTGTCCCTGTTACAGGGACAATCTCTTTAAGCTCCATGAGAGCAGGGTCTTTGCTTTACTCACTGGTGTATCCCCAGTACCAAAAACAATGCCTGATACATGGGCAATAAATATTCATTACATAAGATATTTGTAGAATGCATTTAAAATTGATTGTACGGCAGTAAAGTGCTCTGATTGAGTCCTTGTGGGGACCTCTACAGTTAGAGTATCTGACTCTAGTCCCCATTTCACCACTTATAAACTGGGTGATCCTGAGCAAAATACTTAACTTCTCTGTCCCTCAGTTTACGTATCTGTGAAATAGGGAAAATAGTCGTATCCACTTCATAAACACTGTTGTAAGGAATTGATGAGTTAGTGCCTATAAAGCATTTAAAATGGAAGAGCTCAAATATTAGCTCTTATTTCAAGTATGGTATTGTTATTTCCACCTGTGTGTTTTCTAAGCACTTGTTCAACTGTTTTTTTATCCTATTTTTCTTGTACCTAGTTTAGAAAGTCAAATCATTCTATAAGACTTATGACAAAGTACAGCAGGCCCCAGCCCTGTCCTTCCCCGTTCTCTAATTTCACCCTCCAGAGGAAACCACTTTCAACCCTTTTAGCCATTTCTTCTAGTATCAACCCAAATTACATGCTTATATTACTATTTCTTGAAGTTCTTATTTTGGTATAACCTACTGACTTCCAGCTGTACGTCCTACACACACACGCGCACACACACACACACGCATGCACCCCATATCTGCATTTCTCTCTTTCTAGTAGCTATATCATAATCGTTAGACCAAATCAATATTCATTGTTTGCATTAATGTGATTATGTATGTAAATATTATTCATAGATGTATCACTTTCCTGTTGTCATGGAGATAACTGTCTTGTTTTTCATTCGCTTTGTTTTCTGTGTGCCTCACCCCCGTTCATCAACCACCTCTACGCAGAAGTGTAGTTCCTCTCAATTCTTTTTCTGGGTGGCCTCCCTCTTTGAGCCGTCGCTTTCTCAGATCCATTCTCAACTGTTTGCTGTCTGGATCTGCTGCACAGCGGATGTCCCGTGATCTCTCTTCATTATCATCCTCGGGATGTCCTTCATCTGTCCTACAGGGGATTTCCTGTTCCCTGGACCCCACGCCATTATTTTTCCTGAGCTTTCTGAGAAAGAGAACAGTGGTGGTTAAATCTGTGGCACTTCGCATGTCTGAAAATCTATTTTTTCTAGTCTTACATTGATTGATTCAGCTGGGAATGGAATTCTCTTGGGAGCCATTTTGCCTCAGGATTTTGAAGGCATTGCTCCTATCTGTGGTTTCCATTTCCCCTCCTCTCTTAGGATTTGGATGTTGGAAGTGCCCTCAAGTGAGCCTCCAGGTTTTCTTAACATCTTTTATATATTGTTGTCTTCAAAGATTCCTGGACAATTTTATCAATGTGATGTCTCAAACCTTTTATCATTGAAAAAGAATTCTCTTACAATTTTCATTTCCAAGAGCTCACCTTGTTCCTTGAGCATTCCTTTCGGATATCCTCTGTGTCTTGTTCCGTGGATGCAGTTAATTTTCTTGTGTCTTTACGAGTAACATTTGTGTGAGACATAGCGCAATTTGTGAAGGTAAAATAAGCACAAGGAGAGAAAGACTTACTCGAGTTTAATTTTTGTTACAAGTTTTATTAATTGCGAGACAAAAAAAATTCTTCACCTTCCTTATTTATATGTATTTTTCTGTGTTGCTGTCTTGAAAGCCATTTTCTTTCTAGTATTTTCAATATCGTCTTGACTTTTCTTACCCCTTTTAGATGAGTGACTTCACTTCCCTTTCTCAACTTGTGGGAAATATAAAGGTTAGAGAAGAGAACTGTAATGCATTAAACCAGTAAATCTTGGGATCATTTACTCCCAAAACATAGCAGGCAGGTAAGAAAAGATAAATGCAGCAGGGGTCTGCTGTTAATGACTCAAAGCTGAGACTCTGAAGCGTGTGCCAACAGCGTGCTCTTCAGGTAGGCCTTCCTCACTGGAGCTCGGCACAGTGTGTGGCTTCCGCCTGTGGAGGGTGGTACATCTCACCCTCAGCTCCGCAGGGCAGTTTTCAAGACCTCCGTAGCCGGGTTTCAGGGTCTTACTTACCGAGGCCACTAACTATAATGCAGTTGGGCGGTATTCTAGATACCCAGTTTATGGCGTTTTTTCCTTTTTTGCCACACCCACTTTTGTGTTCATGTAGCCTCTTTAAATCGGTGACGGGGCAGGGGAATTGTGTCTTTTCCAACTCTGAGGCTGTCTTACATCTAACAGTGCCAAAGAGGTGACAACCTATGAAAGCCTCCTTTAAACAAACAACCTACTTGGATAATTTCAATCCGTTCTCTAGGGAAGCTCTACCTCATCAACAACAGACTCTTTTTCAAGGGGGCCTGTACTTCTTCCTCTGAAAAGGGCAGGTGTGCCTTTGGATTTCTTTCTTTCTTTTTTTTTTTTTTTTAATTTTATTTATTTGTCAGAGAGAGAGCTCAAGCAGGGGGAGAGGCAGAGGCAGGAGAGGGAGAAGCAGGCTCCCCACTGAGCAAGGAGCCTGACTCGGGACTTGATCCCAGGACCCTGGGATCATGACCTGAGCCGAAGGCAGACATCTAACCGACTGAGCCACCCAGGCGTCCCTGTTCCTTTGGATTTCGTAACTGGCTTCTCACCCCCCACACATCCTTCCGCACTTGAGCTGCCATCAGCAGTGCTCAGCGTAACACATCATTCCATCATATCCAGAGAGTTATTAAGGAAAGATAAAAGTGTTTTATTTGTTCATATGTTTATTGTAAACATAATTAGCATTCTCCTTCTCAGACGTGATACTCAACAGGTCCTGTAATCAAACTTTTGACTGATTCTTAACACAGATATAATGTAAGCTAATATAAACAAACTCTAATTATAAACAGAGCTATAATGTCATCTCATTGATTCAAACGACATTAGTCTTACACATCTTCCTTTTAGTTTGTTGCTCCATTTTTATTCCCTGGGGGAGCCTTCTCATATAGCAGGTGTGTCAGATATTGAATGGTGTGAAAAACTTTCATCATAACGTTATCCTCTTATATTTATTGTGTTTGCCCAAGATTTAGCATTGCAGTCCTTGAAGTTGTGTGTTTCCTGTCTCGCATCCATCCGTGTTGCTTATATCTTACTGATTATTCCCATCTGACGCTTCCGTTTGATTAGTCTGTGAGGTTCTGTTTTCTGGCATCCTTTCATTTCTTCAGAATTCTCTATCCATTTTCCTACTATGGCATTCTGTCTTAGGTTTATTGTATATTATTTCTCATCTAATATTGAATGAGTATCTCCGTATATACCTTAAAACCTTTGAAAACATTAATAAAAGCTTAGGGAAACACAAAATTCTTTCAAGAAATAAATGCATGAAAGCATACACAACTGTAATTTTTGAAAACCAGTACTTACTCCCTATCACTGTCAATATTTACTAATGAACAGGCATAGTTTTTGAGTGGTCATTGCATGCACTAGGTTATTAGCCAAAGTGAAACACACATACACACATTCACACTCACTCAGCTAAACCTTGGGGCAGTGCATCTAAGTGTTTTCTGGAAAGAGCAGTGACATCTAGATTTATTTCTTCAACCCATATCTTTCTCTTAAACTCCAGACTTGATACCCAAACCTTCCATTTTTTTATTTCAGTAGTCAAATATAATTTTACATTTCTCAAAGTTAGGAAGTTCTTTTCCTCTGCCTTCACCTCATTTAAAACTCCAATTAAATTATTATTATTATTGTTCATATTGTTTCTCGTGTCATAACCTTTGGTTAGTACCAGAAAGTTCAGTATAGCTTCCCAAACTGAAAGTCGGTAAAACATGCATTAAGCGATGCCTGATTCTGAGTGACGTGCCATTCTCAAAAATGTCTTGCTTTTTTAAATACCTCTTTATATTTATGATTAGTCTTTACTATTCTAAGAATCCATACAAAAAGACTGATAGTTTGACAAAAATTGACAGCAATTTTATTGAATTATTTAGATCATGTCCTGCCTTTCCTTTTAGATCTGACTTTGTTGTTGTTGTTGTTTTTAATCTGCTGTACTTCTTTACTTACATGAGTCCTGTCATTTACTCTGGGGAGGCACAAAGGCTAAATCATCCAACTGTCTGATATATAATTTGAAATTAAGTAAAAGGACTTTTATTGTTGATATTATTCAATTCTATTTAATATTTTAAAATGTCTTTTATGGGCACCTGAGTGGCTCAGTTGGTTAAGCGTCTGCCTTTAGCTCAGGTCATGACCTCAGGGTCCTGGGATCGAACCCCGCATCGGGCTCCTTGCTCAGCGGAGAGTCTGCTTCTCCCTCTCCTCCCCGCTCATGCTCTCTCTTGCTATCTGTCTTTCTCTGTCTCTCTCTCAAATAAATAAATAAAAACAATTTTTTAAAAAATGAGGGAATACAAATTTTAAAAGATAATAATAATAATGAATAAAATGTCTTTTAAAAACATGTGTTAATTCACTTTTACTTAGTTTTTAGTAGCATTACATTTTTCATTTACTTAATGTCAAATAATTTGATAATCCCTGGATACTGTGTGTTCTGTTTCTTATGTTAGCAATTAATAGTGAGGAGGAAGAAATCAACCCTTTTTTTTTTTTTTCTGTCATCTTGCCTGATTAATAGTAAAGAGTCTCCCAAAATGAAAAAAATGACAATAGATTTCATCAGAGAATCAAAACAAATCCCATCACATTCACACAAAAACACATTCATGTCAGCCTTCTTCCATCAGGCTAGAAGAACATTTCGATTTACTTTAATACAGAGCATATTCATTTTCATATGATGATACAAATCACTGTTGTGTTGTAGCTGTTAACAAATAGAATTATAGCTGTTCTTTATTTGATCTTCTAAAGATCAAAAGATGTTCAAGGATGGAGTTTGCTTAGTCTTCCCCATAGTGTCATCTGTTATTGGAGAAGGAGATCTAATTTGCAACAGATACAAAACTATTTGTCATTTTGTAGGTTTGCCAAAAATAAATGAAACTATTAATTACTACATTTTTGAGCAGCTGTTAATAAATTGGAACAGGATAACTGTTCATTAGAGTACTGGTTAATGACATGGACTATATTTGTTCAGTGTTGCTTTTCGCAGAAATGTATCAACAAGATTAAATGTATTAACAAAAGTAAGTGATGCTTTATGTTAATTTTTAAGATGAGAAGTTACCTATCCTATGTTAACAGATTTAGGATTTTAAAACAAATCCTCCTTTGTCATATTAAAATAATGATTCAAGACCATACTTTAAAGCAACTTATACCACTTAACATTTCATGTTTTATGTACTTTATATGTCCAACATAATGGCTTGAAAATGCTTTTAAATACTAATTTTAAAAGTAAAATGTCTAGTGTGTTATTGTTTTTACTTTCTAAACCTAAAATTAGCATTAAATTTCATTGTCTTAAAAAAGTTCACCCAATCCTCCAGATAGAAAAGTGTCTTAGATTTTTTAATTAATTCATACAAATGCATGAATGAACACATAGAATATATTTACATACTCCCTTTAATAAGAATGTATACATTCTATATTTGTTTAATTGGAACATATTTAATTGCATATGTGTTCTAATTAAAAAAATTTTTAATAGCTTCTAGGTATGGATATTTATAGTAGCATAATTGGAAATAAACCACATATACAACATAAAATGATTTTTAAGGAATTTAATCTATTTTATACTATATGACCAAATTAGTATGTTAAAAAAAAGGCACTATTCTCAAATTGCCAGTTCTCGTGCCTTCTGTCCCTTTGGCATCTAGAAATTCTGACTTTCCTTGCCAAAATTTTAAACTAATGATTATAGGGAGTTATTTTAAATTGTGACTATACTAAATAAAATTACTTATCAACCAATTAGAATTTTGAGAGATTGCTTTTCAGAGTAATATGAGTAACCCACACAGACAAAAAAAGGGATTTGCCATTTGGAGCTATGTAATGTATCCAGTGCGTGGTAAATTAAAAAAGCAATCAAATACTTCCTGGTAAAACATTCATGACAATGCTTTCTTGAAATCTGGTAGATAATTAGATGTTTTCACATAACTAAAAGTATGCACAGCCTCTCACCTCTAGAACAGCAGTGGAATTTGGCCATGGTCACTAATAATGGAAAATAGCACATGAAAGCTTTCCAGTAAATTTGTCTTATGGAGTCCATTTCCTTCAGACAGGTGTCTGTTTCACAGTTGGCACTCTCCAAATTGGTCCTGTGATTAAATGGGCATGGACACAAAACTAACCTTTAACTCCCAGAGATGCTTCCCCTTGGCAATGATGGAGGTCCACCCACAGGACCATATATTAACAACAGCTGTATCCCCATGCTGCCCAGGTTATAACTTCATTAGGGGTACGTCTGAGGATCTGATCATCCAATGCGTATGTGTGCCAGAACACTCCCCAAAACATCAAGCATTCCTAATTTATTAGTAAAAGAATTGCTGTAAAAGTTAAGATTTTAAACCAGCAATACAATAAACAACAGCTCCTACTTGATAATTTGTACCTTACAGCCTGGAGAATAAACCTTGTAAATTCATCTGCCGCATTGACAACGCTTTGAATTTAAAAATACTATTTTGTGTCTGTAGAAAAGAAATTATACCAACTCTTGAAATTTGACATATTTAACTGCTCATAATATAACAGGGATCATCCTGCAGTCTAAAACAGCTACTGCATATATAAGTAGTTGTTATATAAGTATAAATTATTTAATAATTTATAAAAATATTCAAATATTAAACACTTAACTATCACTTGTAGTTGATTTTAATTACCTTTCAATTAGGAGGCAATTTAAAAATAAATCTAAAAATCACAAAATAATGTCTCATACAGTTAAAACTATGTTTTTAAAAGCATCTACTTCTTTATAATGAGTCTTTTTCTTCACCCTTTCTCTTCAGAAATATTTTTCATCGCTCTGTAGTGATTTGTTTGTATACCAAGATATTGTTGGGAATTTACTTTGTTTATTTCATATACTTCTGATCAATTCCAACTCATGCCCAATTATATTACACTAAATTAACATAATTCAACAGATGTTGATATTTAAATGTTTTCTGGCATTCAAATCTTGGACAGCTGTCTTTGAGCTTGGGGAAAAGGCAAACATTTAGAGTTAAATGCTGAACATATGCTTAAATTACTAATTAGAAAGATGGAATAAAAACTATGCATTATCCTTTCTAAGGACAATAAACTTCAGATAGAGATTTTTGTAATCTTTTTACATCAAGTTACAGTCCAGAGGTGTACTCAAACTGAAAGACATCAGACGTCATGAATAACTTAATTTAATTTCAAGTTTGATCACTTAAAAATTACGGAGAGTATCACTAAGATTTGAAAACCTAGAATGACTTCATACTGGCAGTTTTAAGAGTTGAAAGGATGCTTTTCACTTACAATGTCAGGATGGTAAAAGCAGTTTTTAACAATATTTTATTATGGAAGATCTACCAAAAGCAGAAATACGGAGAAAAATATAAACTCAATGTGTCTCTCAACTGGCCTAGATAATTATCAGTGTATGGCCAACGTGGTTTCAGCTGTATCCCTACCACCCTTTCCTCCAACCCCAAAGCCCATCTATCATATTACTTCAACTGAAATGTATCAGTATGTTCTAAAAAATAATAGCCTCTTCTAAAGAAAAAGAAGCCACAGGGCACCTGGGTGGCTTAGTTGGTTAAGCGACTGCCTTCAGCTCAGGGCATGGTCCCAGGGTCCTGGGATCGAGTCCCATATCGGGCTCCTGGCTCAGCGGGGAGCCTGCTTCTCCCTCTGACCCTATCCCCTCTCATGCTGTTTCTCTCTCTCTCTCTCTCAAATAAATAAATAAATAAAATCTTAAAAAAGAAAGCCACAGTACCATTACCACATCTATTAAAAGAGCAATAATTTCTTAAAATATAATAATATATACAGTTGATATTCACATTTCTCCAGTTATTTTGTAATGTTTTATTTTATACATTGTTTGGATTTGGATCCAAATGAGGTCCGTCTCTTATAATCGGTTGATACACATCTCTTTTAAAAAGTTCCCTTTAATTTATAAATATGCCCTCCCCCAGCCTGTGTTTTTCCTTTAAAGTTTTTGATTACAGAAATCAGGTTGGTTGTTCTATGAAGTTTGTCACCTCTAAGGAGTGTTGCTGATTTTACCCACATTGTGTTATTGCACATCTACCTTTTGTCCCTCGTGTTTCCTGTCATTGGTATTTAAATCTAGAGAATTGATTAGATTCAGGTTGTTTTGTTTGTTTCGCTTTGTTTGGGCCAAGACTGTTGCAGAGACGGTGTCTCCTATTTCTCATTTCCATGTCTCTTTCTGTGATTGATTAGCCATAAGGATCCCACATTCATTCGTTAAGGGTTACAGAATGGTGATACGTTAATTCTGTCATTTCACTTTTGCCTATTGGTTGGATTACTTCTGTTAAAAATTTCCCCCGCTTCAACTACTTGATTACTTCGAGGCACAGATCATGTAGGAAACGCAAGATAAATACTTGATCTCTTCCCTTGGTTATCAGTTTTCAGAATTAATTGTTGGTTCCTTACATTTTCCAAAGGTGACCAGTGAAACGTGATTCTATTTTGTTTTTAACTCATTTATTTTAAACATATTTGATGTGTTTCAGTTCATTAGTTATTATCCTAATTGATGTTAAAATTGGCCCATCTTCGGGCAATGGAAGATTATTTATATTGGTTCCTGAGTCTGTTTCCTTTCTACTGGTCTTTGCTTTCTTCCTTGCCATCTGGTATGTTTACATTTTCAAAGCTACCTTGGACCTTTTCTGGCCTGGGCCAAGAATCAGCCATTTCTTTAAGAAGGGAAATAGTTTTGGAAACTACAATCTGGATGTTAGAGCTATCATTATTTCTAGCCCTTTTTAATGAAATGAGTTAGGATTTTTTTTTTTTTTAAACATATTGGCTCATACTAATAGTCCTGACTCAAATTCAAGACTTCAGTATTTTTGTACTCTCCATCATTGATTATAATCTTTTTTTCAACATTGAAAATACTCCCTCTCAATCACACCATAATAATTACAGTTGACCTTTGAACAGTGTGAGAAGGTTAGGGGCACCCACACCCTGTGCAGTCAAAATTTCTTTGATAACTTTTCACTCCCCAAAAACCTACAAATAGCCTACTGTTGACCAGACCCTTACTGATAACATAAACAGTCGATTAACACATACTTTGTGTGCTATCTGTATTATATACTGTATTCTTTCAATAATGTAAGCTAAAGGAAAAAAATGTTATTAAGAAAATCATAAGGAAGAGGCACCTGGGTGGCTCATTTGGTTGAGTGTCCGACTCTTGGTTTCGGCTCAGGTCATCATCTCAGGGGTTGTGAGATCGAGCCCCGGGTGGGGCTCCGTGCTCAGTGCAGAGTCTACTTGAGATTCTTTCCCCTTCCTTTACTTCTCCATCTCCCTCCCCTTCTGCACATCGCCCTGCTCACGCTCTCTCTCTCTCACTAAAATAAATAAATAAAATCCTTTTAAAAAATCATAAGGATGAGAAAATACATTGAGAGTACTGTACTGTATTTATTGGAAAAATTCCTTGTATAAGTAGACCCGTGCAGTTCAAATCCATGTTCAAGGGTCAGCTGTATTCCTTTTATCTACCCAGTCATACACACAGCAGTCTCAGAATCACCATATCATCATGACCATCAAATAAAATAATTTGTAAGAACAGTTTAAAATTTTTCCTTTTCCCATTTGTTTGATAATTCTTTTTTTTTTTTTAAGATTTTATTTATTTATTTGACAGAGAGAGAGACAGCGAGGGAGGGAACACAAGCAGGGGGAGTGGGAAAGGGAGAAGCAGTCTTCCTGCCGAGCAGGGAGCCCGATGCAGGGCTCTATCCCAGGACCCTGAGATCATGACCTGAGCTGAAGGCAGTCACTTAACCAACTAAGCCACCCAAGCGCCCCTTGTTTGATAATTCTTTTATATTTCACGAGGAATATGTAGTCAATTCCTGTGTTTTAAAGTCCCTTGAGGGGCACCTGGGTGGCTCAGTCAGTTAAGCATCTGCCTTTGGCTCAGGTCATGATCTCCGGGTCCTGGGATGGAGCCTGATCAGCAGGGAGTCTGCTTCTCTCTCTCTCTCGCAAGTAAATAAATAAAATCTTTTTAAAAATAAATAAAGTCACTTGAAATAGTTTCTAAGTATAGATATACCAATGTGTCATTAGGTTCTTTAGTTTCGTTTTGATATTCAGAGACTTCTCTTTAAAAATTTATTTAATTTTGTTATATAATGACATAAAAATCATTACAGGTTCCATAATCAAATCTCCACCCAAAAAAATCATTTTCAAAGAATTCTAGCCTCTACCCTGTCCCCTAACCAGGGGGCAGGTAGCTCTTGTTCTCTTTTGTTCTATTTGTGGTTTATCCTTCCATTGGCTCTTTTTTTTTCTTCTTTCTATGTTAGGATAAGCAGATCTTCCTCCCTCTCTTCTTTTCCTTTTCCTTGCTCTTACTTGCCCTCTAGAATAATATTTGACATTTCAGAAAATTTTTTTTTTTCTGTAATTACCTTTACGTTAATACTTTGGGCAGGGGAGGCTGTT
The DNA here is from genome assembly GCF_004348235.1 of Phoca vitulina. Lineage (NCBI taxonomy): Eukaryota > Metazoa > Chordata > Mammalia > Carnivora > Phocidae > Phoca > Phoca vitulina. The sequence goes on from NW_022589729.1 coordinate 8,294,180, forward strand.
GGTTCCCTACTATGACCTATACTGAAGTCTGCTAGTAACCTCTTTTGCGCTTCTCATTCCTCTCCCAAGGACTGGATTTGAAGTAAATGATACTCTGCTAATACCTATAGACCAGTCAGCAAACTCATTCTATTTTCCTATATACTTTTCATTTCTCTCCCCTTTTCGATAGGTGTACTATCGATAGGTGAACCATTCCATCCTATGCTGTCTTTTTGGATTCAGTTTTAGTTCTAGTTCAGTTCATTTGGTATAAATTCAGCAAATATAATGTTAATGATCCCCATTGGATCTGAAGTGCTTCTCTATTCTTTTTGTTTTCCTCTGGAAGGGCTCATGGGAACAGTGTTCCTTGAATTCCTGCATGTTATTAAGGGTTTTTCTGTGACCTGTACCTGCAAAGGTCACTTTGGCCATATTTACAATCCATAGTTCCTATCTTCTTTCCTTAATAAATAGGTTCCTGCATTGTCTATATAAAACATTGTTTTCAATGTCTGCTAGAGTCTGGTTTTCTTTCATGTTTCAGTGACTTGGTTTTGCCTGGATGCTCAGTGATATTTTCCTTTTCTTTAAAGCCCAAGAGTTTGAATAGACTGTATTCTGGTATGGTCATTCTAGGTGTTTTTTCCCAAGGATGAAGTATGCTCTTTCCAAAGGTAGTTGTTATTATTCTTGAAATAAATTTTAAGATTTCCTCAAATTATAGCTTTTCATATTTATATTGTTTCATCGCTTTGGTTTTGCTTCAGAAGTTTCTCTTACACATATACTGGATCTTTTTTACCTATCTTTTATAGCTGTCACTTACCTGATCCTTTTCCTCTCTTATTTTTAATGCTTTTATACTTTGCATCCTATTTTTCATTTCTTCTCCTATTCTCCATCCTATTTATTCATTCTTATATTTTACTCTAGTTTCATTTCTGAGATTTATTTTTTTACTGTCATTTCTGTTTTCTGGATGCTGTCGTCTCTCTCTGGCTGGCTGTTGTTAGGGGGGTTTGGGTTACGCTACATGTTATTATACAGGTTCAAAAACAACAGTGTCACTGCCACCATATTCTCAGAATATTCCAGTTATGCCTTTTTTCTTAGAATTACAGGATTCCAGGACTTCTTCATAACATGCTTATTTTTAATTGCGGAAATAAGTGATTGGAATGATACATGGTCAGGGCTACATTTCTCTACTGTTACATCTAGTGTGTCATGATTTTCTAATCTTTTAGTATAGTATTGTCTGTGTTTCTTTAAAAAATGATGCTTCAGGCACTACTTCCACACACCTTTTAGGACTTTTTCTACCAAGTGTATGGAAGACACTGGTCTAGGTGATGTGTTTGGAACCCTCTGCATTCCAGGATCTTCTATCCTAGTCAAGAAAACCTGGGCACCGTCCATTATTCGTTTGAGTCTCTCACTCTTGTCCCCTTCATTCATTCTCCATAACACAGCCAGAATGACATTTGGAAAACCCAAATCTATTTGTGTGTACTTAAAAATCCTTAATGGCACCTTGTGCACTGTTCCTAGGTTGTAAACTGGTGCAGCAACTATGGAAAACACAGTATGGAAGATCCTCAAAAAATTCAAAACAGAACTATCATATGATCCAGCAAGTTCATTTCTGGGAATATATCCAAAAGAAATTAAAACACTAATTCAACATGATATCTGCACCCCCATATTCATAGAAGCATTTTTTACAGTAACCAAGACATGGAAACAACCTAAGTGCCCATCAATGGATGAATGGATCAAAAAATTGTGCATATATATATATTATTTGGCCATAGGGGGAGGGAAAAAGAGCAAGTCCTACTACCATTTGAGACAACATGGATGGACCTTACAGGCATTATGCTAATTGAAGTAAGTCAGACAGAGAAAATACTGTATGATCTCACTTAAATGTGAAATTAAAAAGAAAAAAAAAAAAACTCATAGAAAAAGAGATCAGGTTTATAGTTACCAAAGGCAGAGGGTGAGGAAGGGAGAATTGGAAGAAGGTGGTCAAAAGATAACAAACTTCCAGTTATAAGATAAATAAGTACTAGGGATGGAAGGTACAACATGATGACCACAGCTGACACAGCTGTGTGACATATAGGGAAGTTGTGAAGAGAGTAAATCCTACGAATTCTCCACAAGGAGAAAAATTTTTTTCCTTTTTTCTTTGTTTTCTTTTTATTGTAACTGTATGAAAAGATTGATGTTAGCTGAACCTACTGTAATCACTTAAGAATATATGTAAATCAGACCATTATGCTATACACTACACTTAAACTAAAATAGCTATGTATGTCCATTATTCCTCAGTAAACCTGTAAAAAAAAAACAAAAACGAGTAGATGGAAACCCACACACACACAAACACACCCACACACAAATTCTTAATGGCTTCCCATTGCCTGTAGGATTAAGTCCTAAACATGGCTTGCAAGGTCTTTCTTGGTCTACCCCTCTTAACGATTCCACCCTCATCTCCAAATACTCGCTACCTTGAATGCTGTATACCAGCTGCGATGAACTTGTTTTAGTTCCTCATAGACTCTGCCCTCTCTACAGTAGAATTTAAGATTCATTGAAAGGATATAAAGTACAGTGGGAAATCAGCTTGACAACCTATGATTTGGTGTACTGTGTTGTGTTGTATTAGCATAAATGACACATTTACATGTTTGTTTATAGAATATATTTAGACCATATTAGCTAATGGTAAATCTATTATACTTCCTCATTTGTACTATAACAACAAAATATGTTCTGGTCCACAGAGTTTCTCTACTTCTTTGGGCTTATGATTGGGGGAAAAAGGTGCCAGCATCAATACAGTATTCAGTTTACCATATACAAATTCCCTTTGTCTGTGGGAAATTGTAGTTAAGACTTACTGAGAGCATGCTGTGAGCCACACATTCAGCGCCCACATCAACTCTTTGAGATCGGTTCCATTATTACCGCCATTTCTCAGAAGGGAAAGGTGAGGCATAAAAATTAAGTAGCTTGCCCAGGTTCGCCCCGGTTGTTAAATGGGGAAGCAGCAGTGAAATTTCATCTCTTTTGGCTCCAGAGTCCACACTCTTAACCACTGTGCTGTATCGCCTCTCAAGATAAGTGGGTATGTAGTTAAGAAGGACCAAAGGCAGGGAATTTAAAGTATACTACCTAAAATTGAAGGAAAAAATTCCCTATCATTTTTACAGTTAAATACCAAAATAGCCAAGATCCCCTGAGTGTTAACAATGCATTTATTTTATCTCTTTTAATTTCCAAAATTACCCTGTGAAGTAGATAGTGTTATTATTCCCATTTTGCATGTGAAGAAATAGAGAGAGAGGTCCAATAGCTTTCCCAGGTCAAAGGCCAGGTAATTTACACGGTAGTATCTTTTTCCTCGAGTCTTATTCCTAAGGCATATAAAAATGAACTCGACCATTTTCTTAAATCTGCTATCTTGTTTTTAAGCAAAACTGTTGACTCTTCTAAAATAGTAATTTTAAACAGCTTAGATTATTTGTACATTATTTAACAAAGAAAGTGGCAACATTTTGAAACCATGACTAAAACGATTGTTGTTTACTTGGCATTCAGTTTCTGAAATTTAAAAAATACAGAGGTTTTTCTAAAGAAATGCAGGTGTGTAAATGAGAAAAGACTTCTTTCTTATTTGAAGTTACTTTTGTAGGGTATTTCTCCATCGACATTTAAAAACAATAGACCTTCCAAATATAAAGAGTAGTAGACCTGAATTACCAAAATGAGAAAGGATGTTTGATCAAAGATCTTGATGGCATAACTAATTCTGAATATAAGCTAATGTATTCCAATTTTACAAGTATTTCAATTGAATTGAATTGAATTGAATTGAATTGGGAGAATCCCGAAATACTGTTTCTGTTGATTATTGAACATTAGTGTTCATGTAATCAGCACAAGCCCCTTGATACCTTCCCGAGCTATTACAGTATATTTCACATTCTAGGAAACATTTGCTAACAAGTGTGTAAAAGTTTTATATACATATTGTTCATTCGTCTGCCAAAAACTATCATGGAAGAGAAGGAAGTGAAAGCATTCTTTTCATAAAGTTACACTTAACATAGCAAAATGCAAAATTATGTAAAAAGGGAAACACTTCTGCATCAGATGCCTGCCTATACTTTAAAAGCTGACTTACATGTACAAGTTTGATTTTGCACATACTTCCATCCCGAAGCCCAAGAGAGGGACTGAATTTGTTTGTGATTTTCTCTTCCCATAAGTAAGCATTTATTTATTATAGAAATCGGAACCTCAATAAAGATATTGATTATCGTAAAAACAAGTTACCATCAAAACTCTGGCATGCATTGTTAAATTTTATTCAATAATGATTTAATACGTGCCTGTTGTTGGCAAGGCTTATGAGTGCTGAGGGACATTTACTTAAAAAAATAAATCAGATGTGGGCCCCACTGCATTCAAGGAATATACAGTCTCAATAGAGTATTGGTTCATGTAGATAGATAGCTGTAGCTTATAGTAAAAATCATTGTTTTCTCCAAGGAGTGAGAGACTATTCTGGCAATTGCAGTCAGATAAGGCTGGTGGCGTTTCATCTGGGTCATAGAGTCCCAATTGAGGTCCACCAATAAACAATCATTTAACCTAAACTCAAGTAAGTTTGCCTTTAATGGTAATGCTGTCTGACATATTCCAGAGTAGAAATAACTCCCTGCATCTTTCAGAAGTTTAAGACGTTCTGGCCTATTATTAAAACATCCAGTCTTTATCACCTCCTCAGTATGGAGGTAAAAGTGGCAACCACATCATCCTTTGCTCTTTAGTGGTAATGCTCTACAGATGTCCAGTACAGCACGTAGAATTAGGACATTACTGTAAGTGCCCTTCCACAAGTCATCCTGGGACACTTTACAGAACATCAAAGCTGAGCCCAGTCTTGAGCCTATATCTGCCAACTCAACCGTGCAAGTGAATTGTAAACTCTATTGAGCGAGCAAAGCCCCTCAACTTCAAAAGCTACCTTGGAAATGGATCTCCATGTGACTCTATCTCTGCACCAGGGCAATAGCTCCCTGACTACAGCTACAAAACAACCCAAAGCTATGTCTACAAGGAATTAGGGACAGGCTTTTTTTTTCCCACTGAACTCAACTATTGACTTAGGTAATAAACTGATGAATTCAGTCAAACAGCCACTTCATTCTTTTTTTCTAGAGAATTTAAAATAATGGTGAATGGACAGATTCGTTGAATTCCTTAAAATTTGGTGTGTGCAAGGAGGTGTCTTCTCCCCCCACACCTCCGTATGTTCTGGCTCCTGTCTTGTCAAGTTGCTTACAGAGCCCCAAAGATGGCAGGTGGTATGTGCACTTCAAGGCCGTTGTGCCTTTTTAGATGTTTTCTCTCACCTAGGGGCCTAGAATGCCTTGCACTCTGGTTTGGAATTCTCTTTGAATATTGAGTTGAATTCATTTTCCCACATGATCGGTAGACTTTAACCCCTAGAAAATGAAAGCCATATCTTTTTTATTTCTCAATCCTGTTTTATGGCATAGGGCATGGCATGCATTACATTTTCAGTAGACGTTTATTAAATGGAGTATAATAAACTAAGTTGAATGAAGTAGTATGGTGTAGGGTGAAAAAATGATTCTTTTGAGGCATGCATTCCTTGGTTCAAATACAGTAACTTCATTTTCTGTTTATGTGATCTTTGACAAGTAACAGTTTCTCTGGACCTTAGGTTCCTCAGACCTGTAATTGGTGTTTGTGAGGATTAAAGAAGGTAAAGTATGTGAAAATATTTAGCATAATACCCCATATGTAGTTGACACTGGATAAGTTTGGAAGTTCCTGGTAATTCAGTAATAGATTCTAAGATTTAAGAAACCAACACGTATTCAAAATAATAAAAAAAATAATAACATATATTTTCTGCCCTGCCCCTTTAACTCCATCATTTCCTGAAGCTGGTGAAAGAAAGAAACTCAGCACGTTTGTTCCAAAATATTCCCTAAGAACTGCCTTATTAGAGCTTGGTTTAGAATCAGAAGTAGCAAATAAGAGAATATAGTAAGGAAGTCAATTCAACAAACATACAAGTAGTATAGACTCACTGGATGAAGTGAATATGAAAATGAGTAATGCATGGACTTCACTCAAAAAAGTTAGGAATATTATTAGGAATACCCCATAGTTTTATTACTGGATATTATTATAAATGCCAACCATACCATCTTAAGAAATACTGTATAGTGTCACGATCAGAGAGACAATGTGGGATTATATCTGATTCTGTGGTCTGAATTGATAGTTCTTTTATGTAAGATGCAAGATGTCATCAGGATCAATATCCCAGTTTTTTAAATGTAGACACATCTCTTCTTGCATTTAATGGAGATATTCAAAAGAATCGTGTTTATTTTGTGTAATCTGTAATCCCTCCTAAGAGTCAACACTAGCTTTGTTGTATCATTTTTTAAGGAAATTGGAATAAGTTTATTGTTGAAACTCTATACTAAATATCAATGATAAACAGATTCCAGAAATGTATAGTTATAGCTAGGAATTGAATAAATTAAATCAATATCAGTTTACTAAGTGCCTACTATTTCCTAGGTACTATGGTGTGAAGAATAAAAGAATACTCCAAGATGCCTCAAATATCTTAGATTCTGCTTGGAGAGACGATATCCAAATTTGAACTCAGGCGAAATGAATTTTCCTCAGTTTCCCCAAAGAGGTGGTCTGCTACCATAACCCTGTGGACTTCTTACACTGTATAGTAATTTCTCTTTCTTGTGTTTCCTGCATTAGGCTATGAGCATACCCTTGATGGTAGGAGCCATCTTTGTGTTTTTTTTAGCATCTATAGTAGAATAACCTGATTCATGGTCAAGTTTTGTTAATTGTTAAATGAATGTTTTTGAGTAAATTTAAGTAACACTTCAAGAAAGAAGAAGTGTTATCACAAAAAATGCATGATTAATTGCCAAATGAAATGTTGAGGCAGCAGTTTTTACAGTAGTTTAATTTGTTTTAGTTCAGTAGATATTTACTGTGCTTCTAATATATGACAGAAGCAAAGCTAGGTTCCTCCTCCAACCTTGACATATATGGCGACAAGTAGACTCTTTGAGAGACCTAGTTGGGAGAGGGGAAATGGCAGCATCAAGGGGACCAGGTTCCTGGAGCACCTTCAAGGTCCCACCAGCTCCTCCATCTCTCCCCCTTCCTCAGGACAGCTGAGCCACTAGGACACTGCTCTGAGGAGCCAGAACAGTCCTTGACTGGCTGGGCAGTGCGGCCGCTCCCTGAGCTCCCCACAAGCCTCCTGACACAGCCGTCCCTCCCTCACACTTGCCGCCCACGCTGGGAGCTACAGGAGGGAAGGCTTATCAACGCACAAGAAACTCAGAGTAACGTTAGCTCTGGCAGCAGCCGTCAGTTACTGCAGCAGGCTAAAGCAGACTGGGAAGAAGTAGGTCAGGACTCAATGTACTGTCGAGAGGAACCGCACTAGCAGGCCAGATCACTGTCCAAGGGCGTTGCACCTCAGACCCCAGATAATTGGACGTTAAGGGACACAGAGTCAAGATTTCCCAGGCCGGGTAGGGCAGTGAGCAGAGATGGGGGCCAGGAGCAGCTGATGCTTGGGCATTAGAGACAGCCTCAGTCACCAGGTTGCTCTGCAGGGCCAGACTTTAGCATCTGGGGAGATCCAGGCATGACCTAAATTCAAAAGAACTAAGGTACTGGGAGGTTTCTGACCAGTTAAGTCAAGAATAAAGCAAGGGCCCAGTTCCTGGGACACAAGTACTAAGTTCAGTGTACTGTTTTAAAACTTAAACTCCTCCTTGCTAAAGCTGGGGTTAGTCCAGAGAGAGGGGAAGTGGACTCGA
>NW_022589729.1:8302189-8469548 GCF_004348235.1 Phoca vitulina
ATGGGTTAGCCTGGTGATGGGTATTAAAGAGGGCACGTTCTGCATGGAGCACTGGGTGTTACACGCAAACAATGAATCATGGAACACTACATCAGAAACTAATGATGTAATGAATGGTGATTAACATAACATAATAAAAAAAAATTTTTGGAAAAAAAAAGGAAAATAGAAATTACAAAAAAAAAACAAGAACTTCATGCAATCTTAGTAGTTAAGAAATACTTAGGCTAAATGGTAGTTGATACTTAATGTGCATTTTGGTACAAAAGAAAAAGAGATACTGATGTTAACTCCTTCAGTTTAATATGTTGAGACATATCGACATCAAATAAAGGGGAGGAGAGGGTCATTTGGATCTAGAAGAGGAAATTCTCACGGAGCTGGATTTTCCAGCCCCCATACTTCTCTCTGCCACCGGATTACTCCTCCAGTGACACCGCAGACCTTCTTCATTTCTGTGCAGCTGATGCCCTGTCCAGGCTTATATTTTTCTAACTGACAGTGAGTGTTCTTGCCAAATGCCGGGGCCCATAGTCACATCTGTTTGTCTCCCCTCTGCAGCTTGTCTGAGGGTGCTTGGGAACACATTTTATCCAGAGGGCAGCTTTAACTAGGCCTAATTCTCTGAAAAGCTTCTGTTTGTAAATGCATATGATGAAGAGACAAGTCCTTACTCTTTTCCCTTTACTATCACTGTGTCTGACACGGCCTGCTTCCGTCTCTGTCGGCCCATGTTGAAAGCCAAGTTTTCAGGCAAGGTGGTTTGCACTAGGATTTTTTTGTTTTCATGTTTTTGGTTTTTTTCTTTCCTCTTTTTCCTCCAGATAAAATGCCCAGTTTCCTACCACCACACCATTTAAAATGATGAGGGGATAAACCAAGTGAAGTGTGTTTCAAAAGCAAAACAAAATGAAGACTTCTTTTTGAGCTCTGCTTTTCGAATATTTAATAGGCAAATCTTCAGAATTAGTACATGGGAAACCATGTTTCAAATCTAACTAAGTGACAACACTTACTAATCCAAAACAAGACAGCGTTATTTCTTGATCCTTTCCACTTAAAGATATGTTTATCTTTAATAATAAAGGTGTGAGTAGTTATAAAGTTATCAGGTTTTGATTTGTCTCCCTTCTTCTCCACTGCAAGCAAATACTGTTAACAGAAACAACTACACTGATATAGTTGATTCGTAATTTTCTTGCAGCGCCTTACCAAAAAATCGCAACATTATTTTTTAATAACTTCGAGTCTGTTCATAGGACAGTGCATCATCATTCTTCAAAACACCACGCAAAAAAAAAAAAAAAAAAAAATAGCCAGCTATCACCTTGAATAGTAATCCAAGTATTCTGCTTTGCAAAAATGAATGACTCACGTAGACTGAGGCCACAAGGCTGCCTTTGAGATTCTCACTGATTTTAAATTAAAAAGTAACTGCTACGTTTTACATTAGGAGTGACAACAAATAACAGAGTAGACCTTACTTAGTGTTCTTTGTAGCAACTTCATTGCACCTGTCTGAAGGAAAGGGGGGTGGACCAGCCTGAATGGGGTAATCTTACTGATCAATAATCCAGATCTCAGAATGTGCTGTAGCAGAGAGTCAATTCCAGATAGAATTACTGAAATACAGCCAGCTGTTTTTCTTATGGCTCAGGTCTTTGGGTACAATGTACAGACTCTATTAACTTGAACTTTATTCTCCTTGAATGTTTGTCTCTTTTCCTTTATGCAGCTCCGCTGGGGGCGGCGGGAGCCGGAGGGCGGGGGGGGGAAGGAGTTGAATGAAGAAGTTATATTCCATTTCTTCTGTAAAGATACCCGAAAGGGAATTTTTGGTTCAGCAGATGAGAAAAAAGGTTTAAAAGAGGGAGTTGTTCCTGGGATTTGTTTTTTGCCATGTTTGTAAACAGGCCTTCCTAATAAGTTTTAATAGTGTAAAAAAAATGATAAAGTCTTAAAGGCAATATTGACTTTGGAGAATGATTTTTCAAGCTGTGAGCAGACTCTGATTATAAGCCATTAGTACCAGAACCGTGAAAGTGGCAATGTTAATAGTCACAATGAATACCTACGGTTTGTCACACCCTCAAATATTTCTTCTAATTATTTCCAGAAATGTATTTCTTAAGAAGGATGCTCCTGGCTAATATTTTTTTTACCTTAATTTGAGCTTTAAATGTATCTGAAAGTAATAAAACCTGGCATAGTTGTTTTTTTGTTTTGTTTTTAATAATCCAGAATCAGGACTTTTCATGGGCTGCCTGCCCACCCCGGCCCACCTCCTCTCTCAGATAGACCAGCACAAAGAAGTTCCACGGTGCAGTAGCTTCGTGTTATTCTCAACCATGACAGAGAGGAATGACATGGGAAGCAGTATGTGTCTGGATTTTGCAAACCTAGTCGCTCTCCATCTCATCAGTTTCAACCCTGGCCAGCCCCACTCTCTACCAGCATCCCAGGATGCTAATCTCTCCAACCGTCTCTCCTGCCAAATGACCTTTAATGACTCCACGTCAGCTATAAAATCCAGACGCCTTCATGTGCACATGTGGCATATATGGCCCGTGATCCAGCCTCAGCATTCTTCTTCCTTCAAATTATATAGTCCCTTCTCGAAACACTGCTCCCCAGACATCTTGAACTACTCTTGAACAAACTCTTTATAGCTTTTTTTTTTTTAAGATTTTATCTATTTATTTGATGGAGAGAGACACAGAGAGAGAGGGAACACAAGCAGGGGGAGCAGGAGAGGGAGAAGCAGGCCTCCTGCCAAGCAGGGAGCCCGATGAGGGGCTTGATCCCAGGACCCTGGGACCATGACCTGAGCCAAAGGCAGACGCTTAATGACTGAGCCACCCAGGCACCCCTAAACTCTTTATAGTTTAAAATACTTTCAGCAACAGGGACGCCTGGCTAGCTCAGTCAGGAGAGCATGCGACTCTTGATCTCGGGGTTATGAGTTCGAGCCCCATGTTGGGTGCAGAGACTACTTAAAAATAAAATCTTAAAAAAAAAAATACTTTCAGCAATAGATATAGAAAACCTAATCAACAATGGCTTAAACAAAGGATATTTATTATGTTTTAAGAAGAGGATCAGAAGTAGATGGTCCATGGGTTGGTGTTTACAGCTCAGTAACAAAAGGGCCATGCCTCAGAATTCAGATTCCCACTTTATTCCCATTTCCAGAATGTTCCCTTCCCGTCCTCCTTAGCTATTCTTGATATCTGATCCTGTCTGGTAGATGCTCTGCAGAATCAACATTGCTGCAGTCTTTTGCTATGGGGAGGTTTCTGGAGGGATCACAGATGTTAAAGGATAATATGGTACAAAAAGATAAAATCATGACTCTTTCACAGATATAAAATGAGTATGTGTTTGAGATGTTCTTTAACTCATGAGTTACTGAGGGAACCAGGCAGATCTTATAAGGGGTTCAAAGAAGAGTCAAAGAAACACAGATTTATAAGGAGTAAGGAATGTAGATGTGAATGGGCAGACGGATGTGGAACTGACTTTTCCACAGGAGAGAAGATTGTCCTTCCTCAGGACAATTCATTTGCATTTCTATAGACAGGAATTATTTCCCATTGCTTTCCAACGTCCATAACTTCGAGTTGTAAACTAGCTCCCATAGAATCAGAATCTGATGATAAGAACAGTATGCTCTAAAAGCATAGTTTTCCACTGAGGCACAAATATTTCCCTACAAAAGAAAAAAGGTATATTCAACACAACATGTTTCGAGTTGTTATAAGGCCTAAATAATATAATCTCTAGTAATAGCTAGTAAAGTTGGTGTGGCCCACCACTGCCACCACTCTCCCTAATTATTTCACGTACTCATGACTTAATATCCCCACTCAGACTGTAAACTCCTCCAGTAATAGGAAGTGAATATTCCGTGTCCTTTGTATCTTCCATCTCTTCTTTCCTACTCTCCTCATTGTCACCATCTCTGTGGGATCTTAATGCTAAGTCAATAGTAGATACTAATAAATGCTTGCTGAATAAGTGAATTCATTAATTTTGTATAAAAAGGATGTGTCTTCTCTAATACTATAGTTTTTTTAAATTTCTAATAGTTTTAAAAAAATAAATGGGATCATAATTATTCATTTTTCTTGGCATTGGAGCCAGGACCACACCTCAAATCCAGACAGTTTTGCATATCTAAAAACTTTTTTTTTTTAAGATTTTTATTTATTTATTTGACAGAGAGATAGAGAGAGAACAGATAATCAGAGCGGCAGGCAGAGGGAGAGGGAGAAGCAGGCTCTCCGCTGAGCAGGGAGCCCGATGTAGGGCTCGATCCCAGGGCCCTGGGATCATGACCTGAGCTGAAGGCAGACGCTTAACCGACTGAGCCACTCAGGCACCCCTCTAAAAACTTTTTGACCTGTGTATGTGTGTGTGTGTATTTCTGCAAAGTTAGTCACTACCTGAATGAACTAATTTTTTAAAATATTTTAATAAGTATATATATTTATCCTATAACAGAGAAACAGTACGCACTCAATACAAAAGGAAGAGAAAACTAGACAAACGCCTATTTACTATTACACCTATATTGATAGATTTTCACAGTGTATTTATTTGATTGTGGACCAGCCAGATCATTATTGTACTTTACTTTGTGCTATATAGGTAGAACCTATATGTAAATTTTACTCCCCAGTTCCAATTTTTCATTATATTTAAATACCTGAGAGTATGTGTGTAAATATATATCTTGGTTCTTACTTGAATTTTTTCCTTTTAAAATTTTCTCTAATAATCTGGGTAAGTAGGGGAGAAAATAATTTTTCTCTGTCTTTCAAGATTCTTCTAGCTGGACTAAGAATCAAACTGATGTGAGACAGATTAATAGGAGGAAATCAAATTAGATTCTGTACATACAGGGAACCCACACAAACATGAGATTCCAAAGACAATGAGGCAAAAGGAGGTATATATGTCATCCTGAACTAAGGAGAAGGGGGATAGGAGTCTGGGACTTAAAAGGGAAGGAATACAATTCGTAAGAAGATGAAAAGGAACAAATGTTTGGTGAACAAATGTTTGTTGGGCCATTCAGAAACAACGGGATATAGAGAGGACATTGATCCAACAGGCCTTGCTAGGTTAAATATAAAACTTCAGGATACTACCAGATATCTCTGTGAATTACTAAAAGAACATGTGCTATAATAAACATGCGTCATTTATTTCTGCTTCATGATCCCCAGACACTATCCCAAACCCCTCATCAGGGATTATGATCCAGGAAATGAACAGAGTCCTTTTATAGCTTGAAATGTTTGAAGACTTTTAAATCCTTTCCGTCTATAATTTTTTCTTGATTTTCAATTGGGCCATTTCTAATTTCCCAAAACTTTTTAATTTAGGAGTCCATGATTAGGCAAAATAATCCAATTCTAACTAGTTTCAAGAATCGCAGAAGGTCTACTTCTCAGTTCTTATATATCATGTCTTTACAAATATAGTCCAATACCGTGTTCGCCTCCTCGGGGGCAGTAGACCAGAATTAACACATTTAAATTACGCTTCCTCATCTAGCTAATAAACAATTAGCTAAAGAATTCTAATCATATGAATTATAAGAGAGAACATCACCATTTCCTTCTATCTGTTTAAAATGTTTTAAGAGAATTCACTGCCACATAATATCCTAAAAGAAATTGATCATACTTTTCCTGTAATAAATATTGCTCTGACAGTAAAGCATTAGTAACCAATTGATAACCTAGCAACAATATTGTGATCTCTTTAGATAATTAATCTTAGCTATTTTCCTGTCAGAAGCAACAGTACTTGATTTTATGTTGAGCTAGAAAGATTGCCAGTTTTGAAAATTAAAAAGCATTCCTTTTATATTATTCATTCCAGTAACAATTTATGATGGCGCATTTAGCTGCTGAACGCTTGTCAACAAACGTAATTATGTTTCGATATAAACAAGATTGGTGGTTTTACTATGCTGCTCCATCTTTGTTGAGAATGTTTTGATTTAGGTTCAGATTATACAAGCTGTGTATTTATGTGTCATTTTTTTCCTCCTTTGTTAATAGTTTTTTCTGATAATTACTTGTAGGCAAACAAGCATGCATTTAGGATCCTTATGCACGGGAGATATCAAACGGAGAAGAAAAGCTGCACCTTTGCCTGGACCTACTACAGCAGGTAAAGCAAAAAAGGGTTGGGGCAGAATACAAATATAAAGTTCATAAATCATCAAGAAGAAAATACAGATAATTCTAAATCACTTACACTGAAGAAGAGGCACAGTTACAAGCAACTATTAAATCATTTGCATTTGGTGTCAGGATATATTGCGTGTTCCTTGTGTAGATTTTTCAGGCAGCCAATCAATACAATATTTGCTACACACCCTCCCGAATGCAAGACTCTGTGTGAGGTATTAAAGGATACAAAAACTTCAAAGGCTGTGTCTTTGGCCTCCGGAAATTTATAGACTGGTTGGGACAGTGAGGCATAAATAGGTCAAAAGGCAAATAACTCCAGAAGAAATTAATAGTAAGAAATTCAAAAGTATAAGGAGCAGCCTCAAAACACAAGACCCCATATTATAGAAGATGGAAAGTTAGCCATGAGTGCGTCAATCTCGTTTCTAGTCCCAGTTCTGCAGCAATTCTAGATTTGTCTTTCCTGTTTAAACATGGGTGCCTGTCTGACTCTGTCGGTAGAGCATGCGACTCTTGATCTCGGGGTCGTAGTGAGTTCAAGCCCCACACTGGGCGAGGAGCCTACTTTAAAAAAAAAAAAAAAAAAAAGTCTGCATTAGAATAAAAAGTCTCTCATTATTTCCACCTCAAAAATCACATCCTAATAACATTCCATTCTAATGAGTGTGGGGTAGGGGAAAGCACAAGTGCTGAGCAGAGAGAAGTCACTAGACCAGAGGGGGCAGGAAGCCTTCCTAGAAGGGCAAAGGCTCAGGCTTGGTGGTGAAGGATATGAATAACAGTATGTTAAACCAAATCTCATGCAAGAGCAATGATAAGGAAGGCAAAGATAAAAACCAGTGAAAGGAGGAAGCTAACTAGGCATTAAAATGTAGACACTCACCCACCTAGGAATAAACTACAGTTAACCATCATGGATTTGTGATGCAGCAAACTGACTCTAAGAAAGGTTTTCAGTGTAGATACTTGGTCAGTTACAAAGAATAATAGCCTTGGCCTCTTGCCTGGGATCCTTAACCATTCAGATTTATAAACTTTCCTTTAACTTCATTTGGGAAGCCTTTCATAGGAAAAGTTATTTTTTCCATGATGATTTATAGACTATGAAAATAAGATTCATGTCAACCAGGAGAATAAACTATGAGAAGGGGGAAAAAAAGTCTTGACATGGTGATTTCAAAGAAATAAAAAATGTGGAGCTTGGGGATCTGTCCTATAGTTCAGTACTAAAAAATGGAATGACTTAAAATCGGAGCGCTCATAATCCAGTTGTTCCATCTATATATAAAGGGCAACGTTACGACATTATACATATGGTTATGAGTAAATATAATATTGATCGTCATCTTTAGCTATATTGAATTTTCAGAATTTGGAAATAAGAAACACCTGTGTGTGGAAGAGTATTTATATAGAATTATATTTACCACTTACTGGGTGCCTACTCTGTAACAGAAACTTTATTATTTCATTTTATCTTTGTAACAACTTTGTGAGCTAGGTGGTATTAGCATCACTTTACACAATAAAATTAAGATTCAGAGAAGTGATGGTTTTTCTTCATTCCCTAAGAAGATATAATTATTGAATGGCAAAGGGAGGTTTCAAGCCTACATCCACCTGCATGACTCCTAAATCCCTATTCTTTCCGTGACAACATACGGCTTTTTTGTCAGAATATATTTGTGAAGACTGTTCTATTGCATGTGTTTATTTGAACCTGCTATTATATCTTAAGTTTCATAGAAGAGTTACCTAAATATTGCTATGTAGAGATACAGAACATTCATGGGGATACTTCTAATATATCTTTACGCAGGAACATATAGCCACTTTTAGATCGAATCCGTGTCATAAGTTCTTCAATTCAAATCTTTCACAAGGCAGGTATAGGATTCTTTAATATCCCCATTCCAGTTGAATGGTCCCCTGATTCTCTTATCTTTTCAATGATTCAAACATTAGTGGCAGAAATAGTACAAGAGCAATCTTAGGGATGTGACTAAAGCACCTTAGTGCCGGCAGTGAGGAAGAGAGAGTATCAGGGTCAGGTTCTAACACTCTGAACATACGTGAAGTGAGAAGGAAAATGCATAATGGTTGAGGAGAGGATAATATAATTATTTCTACAAGGTGATTTTGACGTTACAACTCAGTAGCATCAGAGAAAATCATTTATACGGAGTATGGGTATAAACATTAAACTTTAGCCTAAAACATTCATAAGCTTATACCAGCATATTCCAGACGTTATATTTCAGAACTGTTGTGATTCTCTTAAGATTCAGGATTTTGATTATATTACTAGTTTTTTTTGCTTAAAGAATAAAATTCATAGAAATTTAATGCATTTTTGTAATTACTCACAGTAGTGGAGTAAGAGAATTATGTTACTCATTTCCAATGCATTTTTTAAATCCATGCCTAGCAGTTCCTCTCATAGTGGAAGAGAATGAGGTTATTTAAAAGTCCTCAGTTTTAAAAAGAATATCTTCTAATACTAATGAATCAACTCTAAGGTGAAGATTATTATCCAAATTCAAGTAAGAAATGCTTTTGCATAAATACACTTTGATAATGAGGTTATGAATCCTCGATCATCTTGTCTCTGAAAATTATAATTTTCAAATTCTGGAGTATATTCAGCCTTATAATAGTCAGTTATATTTGTAAGCTTCCAGAGTTGAGTTAGCAAGTAGAACTATTTCAAAGGGAATATTCTCCCCATTTTATAGGCCCTTACAGACCCCCCCAAAAAACATATTGAATTGAGATATATTTTTACACTTTCTTTTGCCTTTAGTCAACATTCAGTCTAAGCTGGAAAGATGCAGGTAAAGATAACTGTCTCTCATCTGAAATAGGGGATTAGAGTTAAAAGGCGGACAACTTGAATATTATTTAATGATCCCGTCTGATTTATTTGTGAAATATTATGCAGTTAAATAGCAGGTTTAGAAAACATTTACCAAAACATTGTCAGAAAACTGTAATTTGGCACTCTAACTTTATAATCCTAAACAGGGTTTATACAACAATTTAAGACTCCCAGAATAAACAGTTATATATTGTGTACATAAAAAATACTTTTAAAAGTCACCTATGAAATTAAGAACCCCAGATCTGATCTTTACCTGCTAGTGTGTTGAAAACTTTACTCACCCTATTTTAGCAATAGCATTGAAGCATAATTTCATCTGCTTTGTAAGGCTGCCGACTAACCAGCAGTGTTATCGGTTGAACATTTATTAATTGTGACAGGAACACCAAATTTATTTCAGTGCTTTAGCTTATTTACTGCTCTTTCACCTTTGTATTTTATATTGACAAAGGAAAATGAATATTGATAAGGTTAGATATTGATTTTTTAAATGTATGGCTTGTTCTCTGCCTCATTCAAAGTCACATACCAAAAGATAGTGGATGTCTCAGAAGCAAAGGATGTAGATTTACTATTACAAAATTGAGAACTGTTGAAGCAGGAAGGTTTGCCAGCAGAATGCATTTTATAGTTTGAAAAATGTCATCTGTAAAGGTGAAGAAAAGCAGTGAACAAAATAGGAAGAATATTATTAACACATTTTTAAAAGGCAGTCGGCAGTGTTGGTTATGGCCCGTGTTTTTGGTAGAAGTCATAGCTTATTAAGGATCTGATAGTGAAAAGATGTAAGTGTGCTTTTTGAAATACTGCGGCTACCACATTTGTTTAAATGTCTTGTTCCCTATACATTACTAAATTCATTGTTACCCACAATTAGTATTTGCTGTTACTGTTTTGCTTTCTATTGAACTGATATCATAGGGAAAATATTCATCATAAGGAGTCAACCTTTTTCCTGTACATTTTATATTATGTAAAGAGATGTCTAGCGAAGTTTAATATCTTGGGATAGATATTGCTCCAGGCTGCATTGTTGTGGACATGCAAGATCTTGGCAAGAGGTTGCTTTATAGCTTTTTGTGACTTTTTGACTTCTTCCTCAGCATTCTCCTGATATTTCAATAATAAAATAATCTCTATGAATATTTAAGGCAATAAAGGCAAGTTGTAAATTATAATAATGGATGAAGATTTTTTAAAGGTGTGTTTTTAATTAAAAGTCATACTGATCATAATCAGGAAATGGTTGGTGTAACCAAGCCACCCTCCCAAGGTGCTGTATCTCTTCAGTGGTCCAAAATTTATTTTATCAATAATTATGTTTTTATTTTGTTTTACCACTGGATCTATATGACCACTGTAGATTATCTTATCCCTTCCAGGATTTTAAAACTGGCAGACTTTTGGGGGAGATTGTTGGTATTAATTTTGAAACCAAACTACATTTGCACCTATAGCAAAAGCCTAAGAAACATATCACCCTCATCCCCTTGATACATGAGTTTGGTGTTTTAGGAGAGTCTTAAACAGCTCTCCGTTACCATTTGGTACGTGGAACACTTAAGGAGAGGGTAAACATCCACCTTAAATAGAAAATAATCATGTTCCTGACAATACAAAAGAGTAAGTAATGAGAAAATACGCAAACTACAGAATACCTGCCTATGCTGAACAAAACATAAAGCAGTCTTTTTAGATACATAGCTGAGACTGAAGGAAAGAAATTGTTCAAGACCAGAAATGGTCCTAAGCAGCCCCCATGCCCATGTCCAATTTTGCCAATCTAGGAAATCCTGAGGTAGGTCGGGGAGCTAAGCTGAGGAGTTGAGTGTAAGGATCCTATCAAGCCAGAACCTCTGGAAAGCTCTATCCTCAGAAGAGGACAGACTAGAAACAAAACTTACCCACAGGCACAGGAAAATAAAGAATCCCATTTCTACTCAAGCTCCAAGTAGAAGAATCTGAAGATGTGTAACCAAGAGCCTACCTTGAGTTTCTAGTTTAAAATTACATCAAGCCAAAAAATTAACATAAAAACCGGTCTTTGAAGCAAATGCAAAGCCCCTTTGGTGGTACATGTCTTAAACCCCAATGACTCTTCATTTCACAAATGAAGACCTACTGAAGGTGATCTCATAAACCAAACTTAAAAAAAAAAAGTTATAAACAAATTTTAAAAATAAAAGGAAATAACTGTAGAAACAAATAAGACAGGTATGGTAAAGAACAAGGAGAAATTTGAGATTCTTATTTATTATGAAAAAATCTTGAAAATTATAAATTCACTGGATGGGTTAAACAATAGATTCAATATAGCAATATAGCCAGCCAAAATAAAAATAAAAAATAAAAAACAGTGAATTTTAAGAGCAATCTGAAGAGATTACCTAAAAGAAGCGATGAGATGAAATATGGAAGATAGAATGGCTGGAGGACTTCGAGAAGGATGAAGTTCAACATACATCTAATAGAACTTCCAAATGGAGTAGAAAGAATAGGGAGGTACATTATTCGCAGAGCATATTGACTGAATTCATTGAAAATGATAGAATTCTTACAACTGAATAAAAATGTGATTCTTCATATTCAAAAAGTACAAGTCTTTATCAGAAAATAGTAAATATAAATTTAGTCATACCTAGACGCACTGTAATAAAACTTAAGAACACCAAAAAGAAAGAAAAGAACTTAGCAGCCAGGGAGAAAAGATGTAACCTACATAGGAATGAAATTACACCGGTAGCAGACTTAAAAACATCAGTACAGTCCAGAAGATAAGAGATAATATTTTCAAAGTGTGGAGATAAAATAACAATCAACATAGAGTTTTATAACCAGTTAAACTACTTCCCAAGAGTGAGGATGAAATAAAGACAATTTCAGGTAAAGACCAATTATTACTAAGCTTAATACTTCATGTAGAAGAAAATGGAGTTCATAAAAAGAATCAAAATCAAGAAGGAATTGTGAGCAAAGAGATTGTTAAACATGTCCATAAAGCTAAAATATTGAATATATAAAGGCTAATAATGATGGTGACAATGCCCATGAAGATGAATGATTTGAATGTATTAAAAGTAAGATGGAGGGGTGCCTGGGTGGCTCAGTCGGTCAAGCATCTGCCTGTGGCTCAGGTCATGATCTCCAGGTCCTGGGATTGAGCCCCATGTCGGGCTCCCTGCTCAGTGTGGAGCCTGCTTCTCCCTCTCCCTCTGCCCCTTCCTCCACCCACCCCCTGCTTGTGCTCTCCCTCTCTCTCAAATAAATAAAATATTCTTTTAAAAAAGTAAGATGGAAGTAAAACTCTGTACGACAATATGGAAATGTGAAGAAATAATTATGCATGTTGATATTTAAAGGTAATCACTAAAACAATAAAAATATAACACATAATTTTCAAGCTGATGTAAGCAAGCAAGAGATGCCAGAAAGGAAGAAACAAAAATGTAGAGAATTCCCCACAAAGATGTAGAGGAATGCAAGGCAAATAGCATTAAATGATACAGGAAAAATAGATCCAGATATACCAATGATCACAATAAATGTAAATGCATCAGTTAAATTCAGGATTATTATAACAGATAAAAAAAAAAACTGTAAATGTTGTTTACAACAAGTACAACTAAAACCTAAATTTTAATTTAAATACCTGTCAGATAAGCTGGATTTACAGCAAGCAAAATGAATCTTTAGGCATTTCAAGAGAGTTGAAACACTCTCTTCAGACAGGCTTGCTATGCTAGGTTAGACTAGTAATTTCTCAGGAGTTTGCAGTTTGTGAACTGTGAAATCTCAGTCATTTGGGAGAATGTGGCAAAAGAAATGACATAATAGAAAGTATTGGTGATATAATATTTTAAGGCAAATGTTCAGTCAGTGAATGGGTAACATTTGGACTCAAATGTAAGTCCAGATTCTAACTGGGACACTTTCTAGCTAGTTGACTTTTGGCAGGTGTGTTACTTCTTCAAACCTCAGTGTTATCTGTAAAATGGAACCAATAATACCTATCTTTTAGATTGATAAGGAGGATCAAAAGAAATGGTGAATATGGAAGCATCTGTAACCTGAAGAGCTGCAGACATCATTATATTTTGTTATCCACCTATGTTAGTGTATGTTTGCTGTATTTTGTCCTTATGCAAATTGAGAGAAGTTATTAATACAATTCTGCTATAACCCAATTAATTTTTTTTTAGTTGTTTGAAGCATCATCATCACTAAAATTGTTTATTTGCCATTAATTCTCATGGAAAGTGTGTAGGTTTTTGGAGTAAACTTCACCAAAGTTAGAATCTTGCTTACTCACCGTGTAGCCACGGTCAGATGACATCGTGTCTCCAAGGCCGACTAGAATTCCTTGCTAGCACAATCGTTAGGAGGAATGGATATAATGAATGTCTTATGCCCAACACGTAAACCATGTGCATGGTACATAGTAGGCCAACCATAAGTGGTCTTGGTTATAATTATTGCAAATAAACATCCCTGTGTGCCTTCAGAACCAACACAATTTTAAGATTTTTTTTAGTTTTCAGAAAACACTCTCTTTGATTTATAATGATTCCATAAGAAATATATTTCTGTATAACCAAACTATCTATTAATAAAAACACTTCTGGGGCGCCTTGGGTGGCTCAGTCAGTTGAGCCTCTGCCTTCCGCTCAGGTCATGATCCCAGGGTCCTGCTCAGTTGGGAATGTGCTTCTCCCTCTCTCTCTGCCCCTCCCCCTACTCGTGCTGTCTCTCACTCTTTCAAATAAATAAATGAAATCTTTAAAGAAAAAAAAAAAAGCACTTCTCCAAACATGTCGATATAGATTACATCTTTCATTCTTTACAAAGTATTCATCACTTTGAAAAAAAAAAAAGACACGAAATTAGTTCTACATTAAATTTTTATTATTTAAAAAGTATGTGCCTTGTATTTTAAGCAATGAAGGGTTTGAACTGATTTGATTTAGCAAAATTCACATGAGAAACGTCTACAATATTGCAGATAAAATGCAGAATGGTCTGAATCAGGCTTTTCTATAGTAAGAATGAAATAATTAAAACGTCTGACAAAGAGTAGTAACACCTACCATTTTCTCACATTCTCAAACTGTGCTAAATGCTGTTTCCTTTCTTCACAGTAATCAAAAAACCCATGTCCTTCAATTAGTTATGGAGAACAGAGGGCCATATTGTAACTCGTGATTTTAATAACCAATAATCGTAGTAACAGCCCTGCCCCCCAGCTGGCTAGTACAGTAATAGGGAGAGGGGATGGGAAGAAAGCGCGAGAGCAGTACCGCAAGTGCTCAGATGCGTTGTGAATACAGGGGAGGGACTGAAGCAGGGTGCGCTAGCTGCCATATAGGAAGCAGCATGTGTCCCCTCCCCTTCCACTGGCTGTTTATCCAACATCAATACAACACTTTAGGAGCCAAATTACTAAACAAGCTGCCAATTAGGCTTGCAGTCAGCTGGACAGATTAGCAGCTAAGAGAGGCCGATACAAGATTTTCATCTCTTGAGCCAATTACGCAAGTGAATTACCATCCACAATACTCCCTGGAAGATTGGAGGGGAAAGGACCGACTCAGCTGTCATAGATAGGCTAGAGCCCGCATAACGGGGGCTGGGAACGGGAGCCCGGGAGGGCTAGCAGCCTAGGTATTGCTAAAACTGCCCGAGCAGGAGGAGAGCCTTCCAGGAAAGGACTTAAAAGATTTAGCACTGCCAGGAGCAAAAGGAAAGGAAATGATGGTTGTAGGATGCTGTGTGGAGACTGAATTGTTCCGCTCCCTAGTCTTAATCTCATGAAGAGGATGAGAGACCAACAGTAGATCTCACTCCAGAATCACTGTCCATGAAAAATGAACTAACTGTTAGCTTGTCTCTAAGATTGCATAGAAAAGGTTTTTTTTCTTTTTCTTTTCAGGAATCCATGTTTCTATGTGGAAGGATTTAGCATTTGAGAAATTAAATGTTCTTTTTTTTATTGTTTTACTTGAAAGTACAAGATAATGCTTTATCTTATTTTATTTTCATTAAGAAGAGAGATAAAAGCAGCATCTAAAAAACAGAGAGAGTGGGTTCTTTTCCATCTAGATAAAAAACACAAGTATAGGAGGATTCATGTGGCCACTCCTGGGACCACTGTGCTTAAAATATCAACATTTTTAAATGATGATACTCAATTACCATTTGCTGTTCACTCTAGAACTGAGACATGACCACAATTTAGCCATTTTTGAAGAGGTGTATTAAATTGGCCTCATATTTTTTCTTAAATGTTAAACAAATTTTAAACCTGAACTTTACAAGCTCTTGTATTCAAAATACGATTAAACAGATGTGTAGCCCAGAACACCATTAGACCTCTGATGCGTTTTGAGCTTATAGATGGAATTAAACTAATTTGTGGCAATCACTTAAAAATCAAGGATGTGGGACAGGATCCTAGTGCAGTGGTTCAACCTGATATACCTGATCAGCGGCAGTTCAGAAAATATTAGGTATCTTGGAGGTCTGTCTTGATTGCCACCATAATCATAATTTCAAAATAAAACTCTTAATGGCTCTTTTTGTTGTTATATTAGGGAAGAGTTTGACAAAAGGCTTTTCTTTAGTTGTGCGTGTGTGTGTGTGTGTAACTAAGAGGTCCATTTTTTACATTTTATATATATGTGTGTGTGCATATGTGCACAGAGATTTTATATGTATATATAATGAATTATGAATTTTTTTATATACCAGTCATTGCCATTCAAGCTGTTTGCAACTAAAAGGTTTTTTTCCGTTACACATTAAGATACTTGTTTCAGTGAGCTAAGACCCAATTTGACAAATCCAAAACCAACTCATTGTGGTAACCTGGTTCTTATTTATTCCCTGTTACTAATTCAGCAAATGGCAATAATGTATTCCATTCTCAGTCCTACAACATACTGAAGATTGAGACTACCACAATGTCCAATAAAGGGCTGTGAAAATCAATTGATTATAGTAAATGAATGTCCATTATTAAAACTTATGTCTAGCACTTTACAGTTTCTTTCTTCTACAACTCAGAATCATGGGGAACAATCCACTTGCTCTTCCCCAGAATGCCAGATACAAAGTACCACATAAACTGTTGGTTCAACCCTGCTATTTCGTTTATTATGAATTTTTTTTACCATGAAATACATATCCCAAAGAACACATGGAAATGCAGAGGGACCGTTTAAAGAACAAAATAATACACTGGCCATTTCTGTAACCACAGAGGGCCAAGAAATAGAACTTTATACTCTGCAATCCCATAGGTAATACTTTTGTTATTGTTATTGGTGCTTGAGGATCCATCTTAAACATAATCTTAGAGAAGGAGAAGGACAGAGAGTCCCAACCTTCTTGGGGCCGGGGGGTAAAGATGGAGTAGAAGGTGCCCTCATAATCCCCAGTCAGGGAGGAAAACTTGATGATGTTGGAAAAGGGGTAGAGGGGGCTTGTGGGTCAGTGCCAAAGAGAGTAGTGAGTGATCTTGTCAACAGCTCCCCATTTCAACCCTCAGACTGTCCAGGAAGACAGCCGCCCACATTTCAGAGCAGAAATATGCTGGACCCAGGGCTGAGCTGGTATATATGCCAGAGACATCCTCAGATCTTTGAAAAGTGAGACGATCTTTAGCCCTGAAGGACTAGGGAGGGAATGGTGGTCAAACACTGCATCCCTGTAAGTTTGCCACCTCAGAGTTTACAACAGACTTCTTGGAAAGCCTGATAGAGGAGATGGGGCTAAATATGTTCTCACTAAAACAAGGATTGTTTTAAGATGCCCTCATCCCCTTTCCCACACCATCTCCAGTATTAGTTTGATAATCACTTCCTTCTTCTGCAAAGGGAGTAACCACAAGACATGCTCTGGTAGTTGAGAGTTCTGATTGCTTTTAACTGGTTATCTCTAGATTTGCTAGATTCCCCTTTCATACACCACAGTCTCTCAGCTGCTGCTACAGGACAAACAGACATGGACCCCTCGGAGCGCCAGCCTGCTCCGCAGCAGGTGCACACAGACCAAGGCCAAATGTGCAGCTGAAGGTGGGAGCCCAGGTTCTTGTGATTCCTTGACATTTACATCTGTTAATTTCTCAGTCCTTTGACTTTAGATGTTTACTACTTCTGCACTTTCCCCTAGAATCAAATGTACAGTTTATAAGCTCAACTGTTTCCATAAGAGCCTCCAAGAAAATTTAAAGTCAATCTTTGAAAATGCCATCAAATAGAAAATGCTTAAAATAGGTACATCTCTCAGTCGTCTTTGCTAAGAACATAGGGAAAACAAGAACTATTTCTAAATCTCATGATAAGCACTGCCCAATCTCCTTTTCCTAAATAAGGAATGAAGGTAGGTAGGAGATGAGGGACAGAGGGGAAAGGGAAGAATTATTTTATATATAGCACTATCTGTAACTTGAATATTCTTTTCCTCTATTTTTTCCCTTCTTGCCTGCTTCTGTAGTGATCAAAAACATAGACATAGAAGAAGGAGGAAGAAAGGAATTATAGTCCAAATCATAAATAACAAGAAGAGGATTAGAACAATGTAAACAATTCCTAGGAATTAGGGATGCCAACAGTTGTGCTTTTTGTTTGGTTTGGTTTTAGTTTTGGTTTTATTGAATGTCAAGGCCCCAGGCAAATATAAGATACTATGGTGGTGAGTTGGTGATTTTCAGAATTACCATTGAGGCTAATGCAGGAATGAAAATAAATCTCTTTGTATTTTATCAATTTACTGAGGCTACATTGCATACACGATCTCAACTGATTCTTGCCACTTTCTGTGAGGTGGACAGTGGACATTGTTCCACCTGCTTTACAGACGAGGAAACAAAAGCCCCAGGAAGTTGAATAATCAGCTACTAAGCAGTAGAGCTGAAACTCTAAACGAGATCTCTCTTCCATTGATCCCTCTATCCCTACAAGCTCCTCATCCCAAGATGAATAAACAGGCCTCCTCACCCCTACCACCCCTCCACCTGTGTTGAAAGAAAAACATAGGAGAATATGATTTTCTTAGCTTGAGAGGATCTTCACCTACGTCTGTACTAATATGTTTTGGGGGGTTGTTGTGTTTTTTCTGCCATTTTGTAATTTCAGGATTTGTAGGGGAAAACGCCCAACCGATCCTCGAAAACAACATTGGAAACCGAATGCTCCAGAACATGGGCTGGACACCTGGGTCAGGCCTTGGACGAGATGGCAAGGGGATCGCTGAGCCCATTCAAGCCATGCAGAGGCCAAAAGGATTAGGTCTTGGATTTCCTCTACCAAAAAGCACCCCTGCAACTGCCACTCCCAATTCAGGAAAATCCGCCTGAGGAGAAAAGCAAAGAAGAAATGTTTTACAATTTTTAGTCATGATATATATCCCATTGTCCTAAAATTACAACATAGCTTCTGTTTTTGAAGCAGAAATCTACATTGCCTCAAACTCATCACTCTAGCGTCCTTACTGCATTCAGTCCTGCCACAGGGAGAGAGATGGGGTTCCATCACAATTCCTGGTGCTGAAGTGAAAACCTTCACCTTTTAAAATTTGCAGCAATTTTCAGCTATTTCTAGGTATAAAGAACAGCTCTCCTATTTATTTTGATCTCATAGGTCAGTCATTTCTAGCTTGATTCGTTCATGTGTGTGTGCAATGCCCAGGCAAATATGAGCACACCCACAGTTTCTCAAATGGGATAGGCCAGAGAGGATGGTGTTTCCTATCATCCCTAGAACTTGAAAGACCTATCATCACATCAGTCCTAAGCAAATCTTTGTGTGAAAAGCTTGCCAATTTCACGCTCCCCAAATTTGGCTCTTTTGTGAGGATTCTGTAACAGGATGGTACCAATTAATCTCTCCTTGGACAGTGTAGTATAAAGTTCACAGTTGACAACAACTAATGTTTCCCTCTGACATTTTGACCAAAATAAACCTCATCATTGTCACCAGAGTGCCCGCAACATTACCTTAATGCAGATTTTACAAATTTTACCTCATCTAGAACATAATTATTGAAAGAAAAATGTATTTTTTAAATTCACCATGACTGAACTGTAAATTCTATTAATCTAGACTGACTGCTACCTCTCTCTTCCCAAAGGTTATTTTTTTAAGATCAGCGCAACTGTGGTAAACTAATTTTCCAATTTTAACCATTGGAGTAACTTATTAGAATTATCGAATCAATTTGTTTGAAAATTTAAATGGCTCTCCCAAGAATTCAGATTTCTGGCAGTGATCCAGCTCATTTATAAGGTGAACAAGAAAATGAATGGTAATGATTTGCCCTTTCTAACATCTAAGTAGTTACTTTAAAACCAAGCAAAACAAGTCATTTTTATTATGTGCCTCCTATTGTTATTTTTGAATCATCTATGAGCTTCATAATGCCAGAGATTCTAAATTGCTCTTAGCTTAGAAGATGTTGATCTTCATTATTAAAAACTGATAATATATTTAGAATGGCTTTTATTGGTTGAGTAAAGGTCAAGATAACACATGTGGATCACCTTTCTAATGGAGTTTTTTAAGGCTTCTTTTTTTTTTTTAAGAGCAGTTTTAGGTTCACAGAAAAATTAAGAAGGTACAGAGATTTCTCATATACCCTCTGCCCCCAAACATGCACAGCCTCCCCCATTATCAGCATCCTCCACTAGAATGGGACATTTGTCACAATCGATAAGCCTACATTGACACGTCATAATCATCCAAAGTCCACAGCTTACGTTGCAGTTCACTCTGGTCTTGTACATTCCGTAGGTTTGGATAAATATATAATGGCATGGATCCACCATTATAGTATCACACAGAGCAGTTTCACTGCCCTGAAAATCCTTGATGCTCCGTTGTAGTAGGTTTTAGGAAATTTTGCAAATGTTTTTTAAAGGAGGGAGAGGAGGTTTGTGCATATAGTAGACCTTTCCTAGGTGGTCTCTTAACTGCCAGCTGGGGAGAAAGAAGTCATCCTGCCATTGGAGAGCCTCTATGGTTTGCCAAATGTACACATTTCTTTTAAGAATTATCTTCTTTCCTAGGGGTATTGTGGTAAGAGGACAGGTTGGTTAAGGGATTATAGACTACCAGGTAAATTGCTCTTTGAGGCATTCTTATTGGATAGAGTAACCCTGTTGTATCATTATTTGTATAAGTTTGTTTCTTTGAAATTTGCCATTTTTTTAAAAAATGCTTTTTGTTAAATACTCATTCTAGCTATGTAAGCGGGAAAGCTGGAGGAAATCATCTATATATCAGGTTGAAACTTCTTTATGATAGTGTAGAGTGCTCTAGGATCTATCCAAAAGATTTTATTTTTAAATCCATTGCCTGAAAATCTTCTAAAACCCTAGAATTTTGAAAAGCCAAATTTGGAGCCACTGATCACACACAGTGAGGTTATCGTGAGACTGGTCCCAAACTCCTGAGGACTTGGCTGGCAGTTCTTTTTCACTCTGCGATGTTCCAACCCACATAGTGAGGAAGAGCAGAACATACACCAGCTGGCATGGGGAAACTCTTTCATTAAATATTACAGTCTTAATGAACATTTTGTATTGTTTCCCTTCTAGAAAGGTACTAGTCCTCTGAAGCAGCCCCTCAGAGATGCTCACTTAGCTTGGGTGTTGTTCTCAAACACTCCCTCCAAAGTAGTTCATGTTTACATTATCAGGAAGCAAAAGCAAGGTCCAATTCTTGACGTCTAGAGCCCTCTATGTGGCTCTCAGAGGACTTAAAATATTTTTTATGTTATAGAAGTATTTAACTATACAGACTATATGAATCAATACTCCAAATAGAGAAGTGACAACATCCTAAGCTTCCCCCACCCCACTATTAGCACACAAACATACGTCAGAAGCACATACATCCCTTCCCCATTCAGTCCTTAAGAAAAATCAGTGCAGACCTGATGTTCTATTTGTACCCAAACTTAATTCGAGAAATAAACACAATTAAAATACTGAATTTTTAATGTAAATCAAATATCTTTTAAGATATAAAGCCCATTAATTTGTGTTTCACATATAGTTCTAGTTAATTTTTACCTGCTTGTTACTATGCACATAGAACCCAAAGCATCCAAAGGAATTCATGATTTAGAATGCACATTCATGTCTTCTGGAAAAGGTGGTAAGATTTTTCTCTACTCCTTTGAGAAGCCACTTTTCTACAGTATCTAAAGCCCCACGTCAAATTAATCAGTCATGCTAAAAACTTTAGAGAATACATAGGTCTCTTCCTTTACTGTCTGAATTATCTATCTGTAGATGTAGCCGAGAGAGGCTGAACATGACTACCTTAGCAGCTCAACTTTTTTTCTTTGTGTAAGTTGTTACACTTGATACTGATGAGACTGTGTGTTCAGGTCATTTCCTTCCTTCCTTCCTTCCCCCAAATGTAATTTTTAAGGCTACATTCCCCTCAAATTTGTTTGCTTTCATTTTTCAGTTATGATACCCCTTTAAAAGAAAATGCATAAGTAACTAAAACTTACCAATCAAATGTCTCAACATTTGAATACATAGATTTTATAACTCATAACCGTGGTTATCAAACAGAAGTTATGGTAGGGTTAAAGATATGCACAATGTATACATTTAGGTGTGTTTACAGGGCACATATGTGTGCAATAAACAGACATGATTGTAAAATACTGCATTTTATTAATATGTGTATTTTAACATTGTGAATTGATATTCTTGTAATGAATTGAACTGACAGTTGCTTCTCTTCAACACATTTTCATCTTGAGCCGCTGTTCCGTGAAAGAGCAAACCATTTCTTCCTGTATTTTGTCTTTCTAAAAACAAAAAGTGATCTAATTAGTACTGTAAAATGAAGTTGGCTAGCAAAGACTATTTTGGATTTTTTTTTTTCCCCTTCTGGTAGAAAGTTATATTAATAGTACAACAAAGAATAAAACAATGTTTAAAAATGTCATTTATAAGCAGTCAGTCTTTGTGCTTTAAATGTTTACCTCTTAAAGTAATAAAAAAAAAGTTGAAAATACTCTTAAAAAAATTTTAATTACTACCCTTTGACAGTTAAGATCTAACAGTTAAACTCATTGTTCGTTTTTAAGCCCTGGAAAATTTAAATATTTCCAAAAAATTTTAGAGAAAAAAAAATTGGTGAACATATTTGACACACACATTTATTCACAGCTGACTGTGACCTGCTACATTTTCGTCATGTGTTTATTTTCTCTGAAGTTGGGCTAGACTGTTTGAAGGCCTCCTTCCACTCACACATTCTCTGATTCTCAAGTAGCAAGTACACGTTCTGTCTCTGGTGGCTTGAAATATCAATGAGAATCATGTATGTTCCAGTCACTCCATTTCCTCCTGGAACATTGTACCTTTCATAAACATACTTGGATATTTTAAATATTCTGTGATACTAAAGTGTTGAGTTTTGTTTGCTGTAAGAAGCATCTTACAATGTTGATAAAATTTTATCTTCTGTCCCCAAAAAACTAGAGTTGTTAGAGGAGGTAGATTATTTTTTTTATCCAGTAGGTATTAAATACTCATTTATTTAACAGGCTTGCAGTAATATATACTCAACTGACAAGTGGACCATGAAGGCTCCTTCTGCTGGGTTCCTACTAAGCAAAGACTCATTACTTTACACACCTGACATTTTAAGTAGATCCAGATTTGTCTCTAGTGAGCCAGTGCCATTAACTGCCAGGAGTATGATCTACTATCGCCACTTTTAGTTTTATCTGTACATTAGAGTTGTCTTCTGTCTTTGAATTGTCAGACAGTTTAAATCATTCCCAGATTCACAGACCTCACTCCTGTTTCGTTATCAGAATGTCTTATGTTTACCCCTTAATCTTTCAAGGATGAAGTAGGGTAACAATTGAAGGCGATTTTTGTACTTGTTTAGGTTTTGTTTTTTGTTTTTTGTTTTTTTTTGAGGTTTAAATTTTCAAAATAAATCACTAGAATTTTAAATGTGTGTATGATACTTGATTTTTCAGGTATAAGACAGTAGAGACAAGACTGTATTATGATAGTATCCCAGATAAAAAGACAACCTTCCACAACTATTTTTTACCTATTTTTCATCTTCCTGTTAAATTTCTAAGAAATGTTTATTCTTCCTGAAGGCAGCATTCTTTAATTAAAGCAGAGAAGGTGAGAACTAGTATGCTAACTCAACATAAAATAACGCTTCCTAAAATAGCAATTTCCTGCATCCCTTATGGAGGTGAATTTCTTCAAATTTCATAATTCTCATGTGCAAACGAGTTTGGGGTGAGGGTGAGAATTAGGGTCTCTCCGACGGCCATGTGGCGAATCTGGAATTCTAAAGTTCTTTGTGGATGGCTGTAACTCATTATGGAAACGATAGGTCATCCACAGTGCATGTACCAAGTATGAAACGCACAAATAATCTTTTACGTGGATGTGAAGCCCTTGGGAGCACACGTTAAGGGTGTGAAATTTGAAGCGCAAAACCACAGTATTTCTAACACAAGGGCTATGGTGTCTAGGCTCTCGGCAGTCAGTACAGCGGTCCATAATTCGTAAGGCTTCTTTCTTGACCCTCCCACGACTTTATGTGCCTTTCCTGTTCTCCCGCGACTTCAGACTCCTTTCCACGCATCCTAGTCTACTTCACCTATTTTAATATCACAGGACAGCCTTCCAAAATGAGGAAACAGTCGCCAAGCACACGGGAAACCAGCATGTTTTGACTCCTACGCCATTGTGTTTCTCCATTAGGTCCCTTAACAACTCAGCTAGAAAGAAGCGGCAGATTTTTTTCCCCCACTCAGTGAGTAATTGTCTGCACTACAGTGACAGATGTGCAATATAGCAGCTTCTTCAGGAAAAAATTAACAGTTTGTCCAGCATGTCAGCTCGCTCTTTTTAGTGCTTGGGAGGTCTTGGCCCCATTATGGATGATTTAGAAATTGAGGCAAGCAAAGACCAGCTGCCTTTGCTGAAAGCCTTCGTCGGTCTCCCTCATCTGCATTCCAAGACTCACTTACATCCAGAAATTGGTGGAGCCCCTCTGGCCGCAAGATGAGTATGGGCTGACAATGCTTTGATTTGTTGAGAGAGAGAACAAATGGGTTTTTCAGAAGATGAGGAAATATCACCATTACTGGCCAATTTGCAGCATTTTATCTGTTCTTCAAACATGTCACTTTTGTTATTGTTGCATGGTAATTACATAGTGAAATGGAAAGAAAACAAATTCTGGTTACGTATTCAGATGGATTGCAAAATCATATAATCCTGATAAATGCCCATTTATGATACACACGGATGAAAGGTTCATTTTAATTTTGAATGGCTAACTCAGCCATAAATGGGATATAGGATTAAATCCCAGAGAATCTGATTACATAAAAGCAAATAGTCTTTCCCTTCACTTCTTCAGATCCAGGAAACTCAAGGGGGGACCATAAAGCATTCTCGCAAACACGATTTTCCTGAGACAATACAAAAAGTGAATTCAGGATTGCGTTTTGAAAAGAACGAGAACTTTCAGTGAAACCAGAGCGGTATCTCGTTGTGAGGATCGTCAGTCCTGAAGCCTGCTCAAGAAGCAAGTTGGGCCTTTGCCGAAGTATTTCCAGCCCTGCGTTTTCAAGCTCAGGTTCCTGCTCACTTCTGCTGTCTGACTAAACATTTGGATCCTAGAAATCAAATGCTTTTCTTATGTCCCTTTTCTAGGAGTATTTCTCCCCCATTCCCAGGACCCATTGATGTAAATAAATGTTGCCAATGGAAGTCTAGCTGAACATACAGATAATGCAAAGCGAGGAAACGTAAAGGAACAAGGGGGGCCAGCACCCCAGGATTGCTACTTAAAGTGTTGGTGTGTAAAGTAATGAGTCTTTGTTTAGTGGCAACCCAGCAGAAGGAGTGTCCACTTGTCAGATGAATAGATATTACTATAAACCCATTAAATGAGTATCTAATATCTATTGGCTCCCAAGTTTGCTGTGAAAGGGAAGGAAGAGGCGTACCAGCTCTTAACTGCCTTGGTCCGGGGGACACACTTGTCACTTCTGTTCAGAATCCATCAGCCAGAACTTGTCACATGGACCCAGCTGGATTTCAGGGAAGCTGCAGAAACTAGGCGAGCACATGGATATTTGTGAGCACTATTTCCGCCACATAATCTTAATAGGACATGTCCACATTATTAAATAGCAGAGTAGTATCTGCCATATTTTACTGAATCTAAGATGCCATCAATTCGAAGATGTACCTTAATTTTATGGACCGTTAAAGAAGAAAGCAAAACACTGACCCACTGCGACCCACCACCCATAGCAAGATGCATCCGACCTCAGAAATACTGAACTGTGAAAATACGACAAAACATGTTCATAAGTACCAAGTGAATGGTGCCGAGAAACAATGCTAAGGAATGTCAGGGAAGGCCACATGGATGGTGGGATTAGATGAGCTCCTTGAAGAAAGGTAGGGTTTAACTAGAAACAAGGAAGTCTCATTTTTACTGGTAACTGCTGCTGTGTGTAATGTAAGGTAGAGGCATGATTCCAGGCTGGATTCCGGGCCCAGCCCTAATGCCTTCTGTATGATTTGAGGCTAATGCATGAGTTTCGGGCTTCTTTGCTCAAGTTTGAAATAATTACAACAACCTCATTTAGTTATGAGGATTAAATGTAATAATGCACATAAAATACCCTAGTACAGTGTCTGCCACATA
Source organism: Phoca vitulina (assembly GCF_004348235.1). Lineage (NCBI taxonomy): Eukaryota > Metazoa > Chordata > Mammalia > Carnivora > Phocidae > Phoca > Phoca vitulina. Next base: position 8,328,004 of record NW_022589729.1, read on the forward strand.
GAAGGTGCTTTGAATTTGGGACATTTTTCTGTTTCTGATGAAGTGATAAATTGGGGTTTTTTGTTTATGCTTCTCGTTGGGGAGAGAAGGTTGGAGAGAAGTATTAAGACATTTTGACTTTGGGGGCGCCTGGGTGGCTCAGTTGTTAAGCGTCTGCCTTCGGCTCAGGTCATGATCCCAGGGTCCTGGGATCTAGCCCCGCATCGGGCTCCCTGCTCAGTGGGAAGCCTGCTTCTCCCTCTCCCACTCCCCCTGCTTGTGTTCCCTCTCTCGCTGTGTCTCTCTGTCAAATAAATAAATAAAATCTTTAAAAAAAAAAAAAAAAAAAAGACATTTTGACTTTGCTAGCAGTTCCCAAGAAAGACATTAATAATCCACAATCATCCTGATTTCATAGGCATGGATGACATACCCTTAATAAAAAACTTCTGCCATGACTCCAAATATTAGCTTTTTTAAAAAATCCATTCAGGGTACCTGGGTGTCTCAGTCAAACGGCAGACTCTTAATTTTGGCTCAGATCATGAGATCGAGCCCCACATCGGTCTCCTCGCTGAGTGTGGAGTCTGTTTGAAATCCTCTCTCTCCCTCTCCCTCTACCCCTCCCCACCTCGCCACACTCTCTCTCTCTCTCAAAAAAATAAATAAAAATTTATTCAACTAAACCTATAAATGATAAAAATACAGAATTCAATCACCTGCACTCAATAATTTCTTACTAGCTGACCTAAAATCATTCAGGAACCACTGACCATGCCTACCAAAGCCTTTGGAACCTACCATGGCTCTCGTTTATGCTACTTGTCTCACAGAACTGGGGGGCACAGAGCCCACTGAGGTTGTCGTATGCCCAGGACTCTAATACGAACTAATGCTTTGACAAGTCCCTCAGATAGGTTGCTTGCTTAAGATGCTTAGTTGAAATTCTGTCTTTTCACAGGAATTTTTTGAGAATACATTCTAGAACAGGGCTTACCAAACTCTAGAGTAGGTAAGAATCACCAGGGAGCACTTAAAACATTGAGGCTGTCCAATGGCACTCTCAAAAAGGCATCTGAACATAAGAATACAGTTGAGAAAGACTGTCTTGGAAGAACCAGATTGGGTCATTCCCCAAACCTTTGCTACATCGAACCCCAGTCTCCTGCAATGGACCCTCCTGGGTCATCTGCCCCAGCTCTCCCTTTCTGGGAACTATCCTCAACACCACCACCACCACCACCCTCCCACCCTTTCCCAGAGGCAATTCCCAGGAATTGAAAATTGGGAGATTTTATTCTGCCCTTGCTGTGAATGATCTCTTGAGTGGAGAAGCAAGGAACAGGGAAACAGAGAAAGGCAGTATGTTAATGAGTTAAAGCATGGAGCAGAGTATTAGAGAATGAAGATGAGAACAAATACACTGGGTCTCTCCCACAGCCCTGGAGCCTGGTGAAAGGTTGCTAGATGTCCTCTTCAAAAACGACCAGAGGTCCGTGACAGGGAAGGTGGAGAGAAATTTTTCGTGGGAGAATGTAACCTCTCTCCACAGGACTGGCCTTTTGCATTATTGGGCAAAATACCACGTGGGCCTAAACATCTTATTAGCAAACAGATAAATCAGAGGGTGAAACGTTCGCATTACACAAAGATTTTTCATGTTGTAAAAGAGCACAGGGTCCCTATAGGTAACATTTTCTCAAGTACTTATTTACAGATCATTAAATACTTAACAGAGGGCAAAAGTAAAAGCTGAAGTGCTTAAGCCAGTATTTATTAAATATCCATCATAGATTCAGATAAAGCAAATCTAAAATCATAACGACAGTTAATTGTCCAGTTTTTAGATTTTTATGTTAGCAGACAGGAAGCTAAAATAACAGCCTGTCCAGGTTAATACAGGACTCCTGAGCATTGTACCGTGGTTATAATTCTTTTCTGAGGGCTTATCCTCAGTCGCATAAGACACCCCTTTATCTTATAATAAATGTCCCTTTTTTGTACAAGTTAAGCTTTGTGTTATTTCCATATAGTACTCATATTCTGCTGGATGTTGGCTAATACATAAATGTATTATAAAACACCAAAAAGTACTACCATAACTTGACCAACTGAATTTTCTCTGATTGTGCAATCATTGAAGAATTTATAGTTTTAAAGGAGCTGTTACACCTTATAATGCTTTAATAAAGTTCCACCTTGTAGCAATGGCGTATTTTAAATGACTTGGCCTCGTTTGCCTTTTCTTTTTTCAACTGAGCCCAACTCTATCAAATTCTAAGCCAGTGGTTCCTGCCTGTAGAAGAAGCCCATTACCGCAAAGGACTCTCAGAAGATTGAAGAAGAATTCTGAATATTAGTTACTTCACTTTTTAAATATGTTAATGGATATATAACATAGAACATTTTTCTCAGAGCTGTTTTACAATTTTTATGTGTCACAGAGTAAGGAGAGCATGGCAAATCCGTAAAATATGATTAGAAGCCACTTCCCGCAGCCTTTCCATCCCATCTTACGGCTACTTGGTAATCACATACCCAGGCTACTGGGTTCAGCTGGTTGTTGGCAGTCACTGCTAAGATGGTTCCCCTTGAAATCAGCAGCTGCCCTGTTTTCCCATCCAGCTCATCACCTGCCCCCAGCCCATCAGACAGGAGTTCCAGGACCCCTCTATAGAGAGGAAGCAAGCAAGCAAGAAAGAAAAAAAGGCGGGCAGAAAACAGAGAGCCTAACCCTCCAGCTCCCATGGTTTGTTTTCCTTTTATATCTGGGACCCAGGATCAATGCTACAGCAGAAGGGACACTGGACCAGGAGTTGGAGAACCTGGATGAAAATTAGATGCATCTCTTACCTCTTCAGGACACTCACCTACCTGTTCTGGTTCTATTTCCAAATTTATAAAATGACAAGGTTGGATAGGAAAAGGAATTGATATTTCTGAGTGCCTACTCCATCCTGGGGATTTCATACATAATTTCCCTGTGAACTTCGCAGAAAGGTATGGCTACCTCTCACTGGTCCTTCTCAGTTATGAAGATTAGACAACACTTAACTTCCATAATGCAGACGAACTGGGAAAAAAATATGTTCCTAAACTGGCAGAAAGTCCAAATACTTAATATTTAAGGACACACAATGTTATTGTTTACAGGTAAATTACTAATAATTTAAATTCACATTGAATAAAATATTACTTGAACAAGTAATATTCAAATCGGTGTTTTTGTCTGCAAATAACATTTGTATGGTAGCAAGAGTTTTGAAAATTTTATTTTCCCTAAGTACTTTATTCTCCCTATAGTGTGTTTTGGATGTTAATTGACTGGATAAAACTATCACTGTGGTGAACAGGCAAACACTAGCCCAGCCCAAGTCTCAACGACCACAAATTCAAAATTGGTGGGGCCCGTATAACTAAGACTTGATAATATCCTTTGATATGTATCTCGTGATGTGTCAGGTTTCTGATCATACAAGATAACACTAACTTGACAATATGACCTTGGTCAAGAGCCCATGATTTCCCAGAACAATGAAGAAGAAAGTGATGGGTTTTTTTGTTGTTTTTTTTTTTAAAGAACTAGGGTCCAGGGTAATGACCTTAACTCCATATAGAGTTTGAAGCATTGGAACAGGTTCAGAAAAAATCAAGACAAATGACTAAAGGCTAAGGGGACTGACTTTAAGAAAAATATAGGCAATGAATAATGTAGAGTTTGCTAAATAATGACCGCAGAGAAGGTTTAATACTCCCAAGAATATTTTAAAGACACAAACATCCAGAAGGAATAGAATTATTTCAGGAATTACCCTTTCGTTCTAGAATGAGAAAAGTGTAGATTGGTTGGTTTAAAATTTTTTTAAATGATGTTTGAGTAAAAGGAAACAGAAATATGTCTATTTTAATGGAAAACATTAAAGTAATCAAAGGAAAAACTCTTACGAAATCTCATTCTGAATTAATTGGAGCCCTTTGTGAATCCATTGAAGGCAATGAGTCAGCCCAGCTCGGGGATTACAGGCAGAAATATTCTAACATACCTGAGAATCTCATCTCCTGTCTCCACTGCCAAACCAGGAAAGGTTGTTAGGTGCATCTTCTCATTGGCCACAGGCATTCTGTCCATTCTTTTGCTGATGAGTAGCATAAGGTTTTGCTGTGGCCCTTTCTGAGTCTATTCTTTAATCTGACTTTTGCAGCTGTGAAAATAACCAAAGTACCTCACAGGTCATTAGGCTAGGTAAACTGCTCATTACTGAGCGAAATGAGACCAATGATAGTCATATTCTGCCAATGCAGACTGTGTCTACTTCCTACCATCTAATTAAATGACACTTGCTAAGTATTTATGGAGCACCTACCATATGCTTATCACTGAGCTGGTCACTGTGAGGATTCATAAGAATTTCATAGTGTGCTCACTGCCCACAAGAGACTTAGAATCTTTTTAGAGACATCCAACATATATTCAGGAATGATATTTAAATATTTTATAATGAGACTGGCATAGGCACTGGCCAATGAGAGTGGCTAGTCATCTTATCTGAACGGATGCCAGCTGTAAATAATTGATATGGTGTAATGATGTGTGTTGCTGAATCCCAGCTGACTTACATCTGATGATTTTATAAGTTGGAGGAAAAAAAACTATACCTAAAATGAAACGTTGAACATAATCATATGCCAATATACACGATGGAACATCAGTGCTGTATGTGCTACCCTTCCCCATCCATGGCGGACAATATTGATCAATAATTGTGCTCTTTCATGATGAGCCCAGGTGCAGTCCTTGCAAGTCAAAGGCAGTCAAAGTTAACTTGTGCGACAAAATCCATTTCCAATCCCTTACAGATTCCATAAGCGTTGGTCACAGAAGGGAGATAATCTCAAAACACCTAACCATATAAACCTTCAGTGATACTTTCTTGATACTTTTCAGGAACTTCTTGTCTACCCTTCATCAAGTGAATCTCCCTTCTTACAAATGTACACATATTGGTCTTTCCCATCCCCTTTCCTTTCCTATGCCCTTCTTCTTGTCTGGCTAAAAAGATTTCCCAGGAATCTCTGTACATTTAGAATCAGGTTAAACCTCATCTCTTGCTACCAATCTTACCCTTATAATTTTTATACATCTTTTCAAAGCACTGATTAGCACAGCTAAAATAATATTTTTAACTTTCTTTGAGGCAAGGATTAGGATTATTTTTTAATAGCTCTCTCATCATTTACTTTGTATCTATCTTCTAACCTTATTTTTATTTTAATCTCCTTGGCCCAGAGAGTATATATTCACTTTTAGTGACACTGTACACAATGATAATTGACCCATAATTGAAATTTAACCGACCAAATAAATGAATGAACAAGAAACAAAATTCTACAGGCCCAAAGGCTATATGCAAAAATTAGGGATGTTTAAAATTGCCTCACATTTTTGAGAATGCCCAAAGCAGAATAGATGTTTGCACAATTTTATTTAAGGTAAAATACCTCTGCAAGCAAATGCGGTAGGAAAGAGTGTAAATATTTCACACAGGGCTGCCTCCGGCCGAATCTCTTAAGAAAGAGGAAAAGTTCACAGAAATCTGTAAACAAATGTCCGCCGGAGGTGACAAGAAAACATCCACTAGCATTCCCTCCCGTGAGTGTAATTTCTTAGTGAGGCCGGCTGGCATTTTACAAAGGCTTACCTGGTGTCAACCCTGCTGGTTAACGGTGGTGTTCTGATTTAGAAATAAAGGATTGACTCGGAGGTGTCTAGAAAATCATTCTGCAGGATGATAAATCCCAACTTCAACGCCAAAATAAGCGGTCAGCCATTGGCTCCGGCTGCTGTCTGGGCATCGGTGCTTAACTCAGTGTTCAGGCTGTCCCAGTGCCCGGGGCGGAGGTCAGGGGGCAGGCTCCGCGACGGGCTTAGCACACCCAGGGCTGTGCTTGTTCTCGGCTTGCTGCTGCTAGCTGCCGGCAGCGGGTGCCCCCGCCTCGGGCCCCTGTGGCAGTGAATGGTCCATAAGCCCACAGAGTGGTTCTTGAAATCTGAATGAGCGCTCAGCTATCATCTCCAAAATTGTGGCTCATCAAGTAGAGACTAGGAAGAGATGCTGTTTTTCACTTTGTTTTATTGGCAAGCATCCCTAGTGAAACGGACTCTTCCCATAATAAGCCATCATAGGATACAATCGTTTTGGAATATGGTCTCCGTGTTTGATTGCAGGGTCTGCAGGCTCCAGACAGTAGGAATGCAATGCTTAAGCTTCCTCACTTATTGCCTGCTGGTGTACAAATACGGGATTTGGCAATTTCACCTAAAGCCTTAGTCGCTCCCGCTATATACACCCACTCTGGGAGGTACTGGGAAGGCAACTTTCCACAGGCTCCGAGACAAGAGGAGGCCCATAAAGCCGAAAGCAGAGCCAAGGTGTGGGTCGGCCTCATGCATAATCAACCCACAAAATACAGTCGGATGGACCCCTTGCTGCAGTTGAACTTTGGCCTCCCCACCACTGAAATAAAAATAAATAAATAACAGCCAAATCCTCATAAATGCCTTAAAGAAGCAGCTTGTAGTGAAAGAACACTTTAATAATAGGAATAAAAACAAAGCCGAAGCTGGGCACAAAAAGGCTTATATCCGGAAGGAAAAAAGAATTAACGTGAAGAAAGGGATCAAAGCCACTTCTGTATCATGCATCCCCGCAGCAGAGCAGAAAGAAAGAAACATCAACATCAGAAACCATTCTGACACTCCCGGGATCATAGAAAACAGTGTATTTTTTTAAATCCCTATATTAACATACTCCGCCAGGATAGGTTTAGGGTTATTTCCATTTCCTCCCTCAGTAGAGGAAATCACCATATAACAAAAATGATGATGGAACCACCTTCTCCATGTAGGCACACCCGTGCTGACCCTGCCTGGCCACTGAGTCCTCACTGAATTTTGTTAAGGAAAATGCTCTGCTATTAACTGTGTTCCTAAATCCTTTATAATTTAGCAATCTGTCTATTTAGTGAGGCTAGGACCACTTTTATAGAACATAGATTACCCATGACAAGATTTGCATACATGTGCAATGTAAACAATGATTGGTGAAATTTGGTATATTTCTTAAAACTGCGTGGGCAACATTTAGGGCTATCTATCAGTGTAAAACCTGCCAGTATTTGGAAATTTGGAGAGAAGTCAGCTAACTTTGCGTCCTTTTTGCCGTCACAGGATGTTCAACCCAATCAGGAAAGATTTTGAGATGCTACGTGGTATTTTAGAAAAAGCGTCAGTGCATGGCCTCAGCGCACTGCGTTGTCCTGGGCGGTGTGACTCTTTGGAAGCCTCTATTTGCTCTTTTTCTGCTCTTGCTTTCTGTAGAGGCCGCTTTTAGGCAACCAGCTGGAGTAATGAAACCTGAGTAAGGTAGAAAGACCCACAGGGGCCACCGGCTGAATACAGACATGATTATGGGGGGCAGGGGGGGAGCACCTCAAAATACCCATAAGCCCTAGCTGACCAATGGGCTACTTACACCCAGGCACAGGTACCAAAAAAGGACAATTCCATATGTTCCCAAACCCCCTCATTCCCCTCCCCCCACACTTAACTACAGCCCCCCCCCCCCCCCCATCGCCACCAGCAGCCAGTCTCTCCTTTGTAGTCAGGGCCTCTGGGCCTCTGAGGCTCCCTTGCATTGTATGCCATAAACTTCTGTCTCCTTTGTTCTGCCTCAGGGGAATTCTTTCTCTACCCTATGGGGTCGCCCTGTACTTCCTAAAAGGGTTGTAACCAAAATCAAGTGAAATAACATCATATAAAAACACTTTGAAATTTGAAATGTTATGTAACTCTGTACAGAGGAGTTTATTATAAGTGTCCAAAAATTTTACATAAAGCTATAGATGTTCAAAAATTAAAGATACCTGCTGGTAGAGGTGATTAAAGTAGATTAGTTCTTCCACTGAACTTTAAAGAAAATTAAGCCTTCCGTACACAGAGGTAGAAGCAGACATTGTAGGTAGAGGGAACAGAGTGTAAATGGAGGTGGGAAAATGTATACATGGCTTATTAAAATTTAGAAGATCATCTCATTCGTGGAGAGCATGGGACAGAGAGTATTAAGAAAATTGTTGTTTTTGGTGTCTATATTTTAAATGGCAAAATTTCCCATCCTTTCATTTCAAATGTTAGTTACAGCGATACTAACAACTCATATACCACATGTCACATCTAAATGGGTAAATATTTACAGCTCAATCTGTATTTTAGCTTTTTTTACACAATGCTCCCCATAGTAGAACTGTTAACATCAACCATAAAAAATTCAAAAATAGTTTCCCAATTTCCTTTGCTGTTCTTTGCTATAATGGCTGATTTTTTATGTTAATGTTTTTATTGTTTTAATATTCTTGCTTTTCTCATTCATATTCTAAGAGATTATTGTTAGTGCCAACTCATTTGATTTATCCTTTAGAGAAAGCACTTGTTCAAAAAGTCAGCACTGGATATTAAATGATGATTGCCTGCAATGAATTCCTTCTCAACATCTGCAAAGACAATTTTGCCTTTTCTTCTTCCACTTAACTCTAAATGAGAGATCTTAAATGTACTTCAATAGGCTTCATATCTGCTTACAGAACATCGTCCTAAAATCTAGGATGTTAAAAAACAGTCATGTTTCTAATGCTTCGTTTTCTTGGGTAAAGTAAAGTAAAGTAAAATAAAGTAAAAGACGCACATGTGTACCAAGGATGCCTTAAATATGATACCCCATCTTTCCCTAAAATCCTAATTAATACTATACAATTAAAATATTTCTCTTCCTTTTCATAGTATTTTTATATTAATAGAGACCTTTGTAATTTATCCACTGTTCTTAATTCTAGAGAATATTTATTTCTTCTTGACAATTGAATCATGAAAATAAAAGCAGGAAAGTGTGAAGTTGCTCTTTTAAAATGAACTTTCAGTGCCCCTGGACGGCGCAGTTGGTGGAGTGTCCAACTTGGCCAGGCTCAGGTCATGATTTCAAGGTCATGAGATTGAGCCCTGTGTTGGGCTCTGGGCTCAGCGGAGAGTCTGCTTAAGACTCTCTCTCCCTCTCCCTCTGCTCCCCTCCCCACCCCTCTAAAATAAATAAATATTTTTTTTGAAGAATAAATAAATAAAATGAACTTTCACGTTCTTTAAGCCTTCATCCAAATGGAAATATGTTAGAAATACTATGTGACAGCTCCAACTGTATTTTTAATGTGTATATTGTAGAGTTAATTCCTAACAGTTGGCTGGAGCTTCCTAACATTGAGGCTATAGCAAATAGGATAATTCTAAATTAAAAATGACATCTCAAGAGAAAGTGCAGTATAAACAAAAAATTATTTTATTTTGTCTTTAGAAGAGACATTACCGTGACCAACAAACAGCTCAAAATATTATGTTCAGTGTTTCTTTTTGTCAGCTTTGTGATAGTATCTGCTATTTTATTTGATGCTGATATTGTTGCTGGATGAATTGGGGAGACCCCAGGCCCTGGGGCTTTGACCCAGCCAGACGTGAAGGAGTTGCCAAAGGTTCTTGGTCTTGTCATGAGAAAGAATTCAAGGATAGACATGCAGCACAGCAGATAAGTAACAGAAACAGCAAAGTGTATTAAAGCAAAAGGTACACTCTCAAGAGATGACAGCAGGCGAGAGAGAGAGAGAGAGAGAGAGAGAGAGAGAGAGGGCTGGAGCTTCATACCTTGGGGGTTGGCTTCTACCTTTTATTGACAGTTGTTAATTAGGGGACAGAATATTCATTACTTGGGGGCAGTACTGGTGGTCTGGAATACGCAGATAATGGCTTCCTCCAGTTGGTCCTTCCTTAGTTGTTATCTGTTCTAAAGAAATTATTAACTCCTTGTCCCTTAGAAGGAGGACATACACTATTTACATTATGAGGCATGTGTAAAGTGGTGGCGGGGAGGGGGGTGACACGGTGCAGGTTCTAGCAAGAATAGAAGCAGGAAAGAGAATAAAAAGCAGATATTTATGGAGTGCTTTAAGTTTCCCTATCTCAATAGTAGAGAGTTGTCAGAGCATGTTCTATTTTTAGGAAGGACAAATTGTCTGGTACAAGTGGAATGGAGGGATTTGGAGAGCAGTAGCATAAGAGGATGGTGGAGGTCAAGTGAGACCAGACAGAGAAAAACTATGTCTTCCATTCTAAGAAGACTAGATTTCATCCTCTAATCTGTAGATAGTGGGGAGTGAGAGTCAATAAAGCTTCTCAAGCAGAGGGTGAAGGCTAATCACAATGACAGTCGGGACTATGGGAATGACTAACACTTAGAAAACACATACTCTATTCGAGGTATTATGTTCCATGCTCCATGCGTTGTAATATGATTCATCCCTATGATGACTCCCCACAACAATGTTCTATGGTTAGTGCTACAATATTTCTATTTTACAGATAGGAAAACTGAGGCATGGAAAATTGAAATAAACTGCCAAAGGTCACTATAAATCATAGAGCTACGATTTAAACCCAACAGACTAGTGCCCACACTCCTCACCACTAGACCATAATGCATCATCACACTCTTGTTTTAAAACAAACCTGGCAGTAGTCTGGAGGATAGATTGAGTGCAAAAGAGAATGAGCACATTTAAGAGACTATGTATTCGTTCAATAAATATATAAAGTATCTACAGTCAGTGGGTCTCTAATTTAAATGCTGGAGATAACAGCAGTAGACAAAATAACGTCCTTCTTTTCCTGGAGCTATTATTATAGAATAGTTTAAAACTGGAAAGTGTCTAAATTAAGTTAGAGATAATGTTAGATCAAGAATAGGAACCAAATCAGGAGGTATTTAGGACCATGAATGGACAGGCCTTGGTGACATATGAAAAGTAAGTGAAGACAGAGAGTTGGAAATACAAGAAGAATCTGAGTTTTCTAGATTGGGCATTGGCTGGGTAGCAAAGCAAGATCAGTTTGAGAAGACAGAGAATTTCAGACATGTTGAAATGAAGGTACCTTTGGAACGTCCAATCGGGAATATAGATCCAGGAGGCCTTTTCAAATATTTTTGAGTAAATAATTAAAAATGTTTTCACACCATTTTATACCCTCTCTTGCCAATATAAGGAGTTCTAAGATTATAATGCACACATTATACTACTAAATATATGCTTATTAAGTGTTTATTAAGGTCAAGAACAGGTCCAGGCACCAGAGACCCAGGGCTGAGCAGCATAGACCTGGCCCCTGACTTCCAGCTCAAGATTAAGCACATACATCCTAAATATGTAGAAAATAGGAGCTTCTTAAGGTAAACAGAGTCCTAAGATCAAGATAGCCTTACTGGTAGTTGTGGAAATGCAAATCAAAACAAGGAGGTACCATTATTTGTCCATCAGATAAATGGAGAACTAGTAATGCCCAATGCTGGCAAATATCAGGGGAAACAGGTTTTCTCCTACACTTAGGTGAATGGCTATAACATTTTTGGAAGGTAATATGGCAATGTCTTCTAAAATTCAGAATGGGCAAATTTCACATCTGGGATACAAAAGCAATGGTACATATTAATATAAGTACAAAGATGTATTGCAAAATTGTTTGTAAAACCATAAACTGGTTTCATCTTGAATACCCTTCAATTGAATAAATTATCATTCAGATATGTCATTTAATACTAAGTATCTCTTGAACATAATGTGTTTGGGTTTCAAAAGGCGTGCATGATATATTGAGTGAATGAAGTACTTATGCAGAATAATATTCCTATTAGAAGCTTATTTTGGTTTTATGAAGAAAGACTTTGTGTATATATATTTGAGTGAACATGGGGGAAATATGAAAGGAGGCTGGTTCCCCCAGTATCTCAGGTGGGTCCAACTAGAAAGGGTGAGACACTATTGACTTGTTTGTTTTTTTCATAAGCAAATTACTAACTTTTGTAACCTAAAACACATTTTTAAAAAAGGAATAATAGAAAACCCATCATAGTTTTTAAATAGCAATTCATTTGATGGCTCCAAGAAAAAAACTTGGAGGATTAAAATGGGATCAAAGAACCTGTCCTAACGTAATTAGCAAAAATGTTCGTTAGTGTGTGTATATATATAGATAGAAAGATCTATATCTGGAGTCCTTGTGAAAACATTTGCATATTATACAATAAAAAACAAAAGTAAAATGCAATCTGAGGCTTTTAACTTGTGATGCTTCATATTACATTTTTTACATTATGCCTAGCACAAATATCTCACAAAAAATTGTAAGAGAGTAGCAATTAACTAAGTGGGAAAATGTCATCATTTAAATATGCACCTCTACTGTTGACAGCTTTTCATTTTAGTAGCATGTTCCCCTAATAGAAAAGGCACCACACCATCATGGAGAAAAATCTCAGAAACACGGAAAAGCACAAAGAAGAACACAAAAATGTCCTGCATCCTATTCTCTACATCCATTTTTTTGACAGTGTAGAATATATCCTTCCAGGAATCCATCCAGTCATCCATCTATCTATCATCTAATTTGTGGTACATCATTTTTTAAATAAAAAACTCACATATAGTTTTGTAAGACGCTTTTTTATTTCACTCGAGAATATCAGGAACATTTTCTTGTGTCTCCTACAATACTATTTTTACTGGCCACAGAGCATCCCTTTGAGTCCATGGAAAATAACTTATTCAGCTAGTTTTCTATGACTAGATATTTGGTCTGGTATGTTTTAGCAGAAACAAAATAGGCACAGCACTTCTACCTAAATTCTCATTAATGCTTTTTAACATAGTTTTGTGATTACTTTTTCATTTTTTTTTAAGGTAAACATAAATTTTCTTAGTGGATTTAAGATTGTATTTGGTAAGAGTGCCTCAAACTTAAAAGGATGTTGGCAACTCCTGAGTCCTACAAAAGGCAAAACAAATGGATAATACAGATGGTACGTGGGGCCTGGGTCTCCAGGGATTCCAGAGGGCAGTCATTGGAACTTTTCCAGGACCTACACCACCATACTGTGACCTGGGGCAAAGATGCCACAAGACCCCATAGGTAGTTCTTCATTTTTCAGGGGACTTGAATGAAATGATGATAATTATTGATCCAACAAACTATAATAGCTTTTCCCAAGTCCTCGGGGACTGTTGTGCAAATGTGTACTTAGGGACTCTTAAATACTGCTTATTAATGGCTTGACAGGCCTAACGGCTCTGAAGGAGCCATTAAAGACCATGGTGTAAATCCTTTTGAGTTCTTATTTCTTAGACCCAACCTGTGGGAGACTGCCCCACGTGCACCGAATCAGGCTGCTCAGAGTAGCAAGTGATGCTCTAACTTCTGAATGGTCCGTCCACAGTATCCAGAACAAATTGGTGATTTCCCCTGAAATACATTGCTTCTTCCACTTTTCTCTGTTTAACATAATGTATTTATTTACTTATTTAAGAGATTTTATTTATTTATTTGAGAGAAAGAGAGAGCAGGAGCTGGGAGTGGAGCAGAGGGAGAGGGAGAAGCAGACTCCCCGCTGAGCAGGGAGCCCGATGCGGGACTCCATCCCAGGACCCTGGGATCATGACCTGAGCTGAAGGCAGACGCTCAACCATCTGAGCCACCCAGGCGCCCCTAACATAATGTATTTAATTCATTCTCTTAGACACTTAAAAATAGCGTGCACATTTCCTTAGGAACTTCTCTAATTTTTCTAATCCGTTTCTATAGATTTTAGAACTCGAGTGAAAAGTTTCGGATACTTAATACATAGTCTTTACAATGACTGGAAGGAAGTCTGAAATATGTATGTCTACAGTTTTTACCTTGTTAAATAGTTCATTATTGATCGTCAACTATATCAACATAGCCCAACCGGCAAGAATCAAAACTTACCACCCTCATCATCAATTTGGAGGCCTTATGAGCTCGGGTATATCGTCACTGACACATTTTCCACGACTCCTGAAATACCACTGCCTGAGCGAACCACTGGGCAAACTTCTGCTTGGGCCGCACCCAGTGCTCCAGTCAAGCCGGCATTTCTCTCAGAACCGAGTTCCGCTGTGACACTCAGGGAGGCCAGATTACCATGGTTTGCCAGCACAGATCTCATTTTGAGTTATCTTCTTTGTTTTACAAATTTAATTTGGAGGACTGAACTTCCCAGCCCTGTGATATGTTGCCGGAGGAGCCCACAAGGGTTTAAACTGCATCTTTTCAATGCGTTCTGGCACTGCAGCCTGAAGCCAAGACTTGTTTTTTAACTGGCAACCTGCCTGCCACGAACAGTGGAAGCAGATTGCCTCTTTGCTGAATCCTTAGACGAGGTACTGATATAACAACAGTGGACAAGCAGCTGGGAGCTGGGCTGTCCGCCTGTCACACACTGACAAATCTGTTGTTCATATTCAGGCAGGATGTGTGTGTTTGGCCATCAGGATCATCCATCTCGCGCGGGCCGTGTGGGGTGGCCTCTCCCCCACGTGCCGATGGACCCAAGGCTGTTATTACCTCTTTCTGAAGGATCTCAGCTAAACAACTCATTTGCTTTTTTATGATGGGGCCTGGCAAATGAGACAAGTAAGATAGCCTGCTCAATTTTTGTTTCTCGCTCTTCGTTCCACACACCAAGACAGCCTGGATTGCCACTTCATGTCGCATGCATAAAATCATAATTCTAAATGGCTCCGCACTGCTTTTCTGAAAATCCACGGAGCAGAAGGAAGGGCAAATATAAGAAGTATTAAATTAAAATGATGCTATTTGAGGGGGAAAAAAAATCATTTGAACACGATGTGGGATGAGTCCTTTTATTTTTGTGTTTTCTTTGTTTTTGGTTTTTTGGTTGTTTTTTTTTTGGTCTTTTATTTTTCAAGCAGTGCTGACTTTCAGAATGATCTCTAACAAATTTCCCCTAGAGCCACTGAATTTGTAACACTCGGACTCTCACTCTCTCTGCAGATTCATTTCAGGCTGACTGTGAAGCCCACCTGAGACTAAATTTACAATTCCCTGGCCAAACCATACCTATATTTATATGGGCCTTTGTAAATCAATGAAATATATTTTCTTTTTTAAATGTAGGCATTTGGGGGAATTTAAAAGTGATTGAAGCTATATCGCAGAGTGTCTGATATGAAACTTGTTTACCATTTATTGGTCCTTGCCTGGAAAATTTAAAAACAAAATTCTGGCTATGGATTATTGATTTGTATCAGTTAAACAGTGTGTGTGTGTGTGTGTGTGAATATATATATATCATAATATATATTTCTCATTTATTAGGTTTTTTTCAATTCCCATGGTCAGCCTAAGAGCTCTTTCTTCTGAGGAAATATTTTGTGCAATATTTCAGATAATCCGATCCATAACATCCACAGACATGTGCACTAACTCAGAGACGCAAAACAACATATTAAGTGAAAGGCACAAATGATGCCGAAATGGCGTATTAACATTTTAGCATGAACGAATTTCATATTCCTGTTGTTATCAGCAATACACCACTGCAGTTTGCAATTTAATTTTAAAAGTTCTTTTAGGTGAAAGACACTTTTGTCAGTAAGAAGTAGTTAAGACTATTTACTATTTATTGAATTCTATTTGTTAGAATTTTCCTTTGTTGTGTTAACATTTGTTAGGAGAAACGTAACTATTAATTTTGTAATTGGTAGAGGAGTAAAGGAAAACAGCTAACAGTGCAAATGAAAAAGCCCCAAAGAATAGTTTTCTTCTTTTTTTCACTACCTCCATTGCCCTATTACAACTACATAATTATTCCCATATAAA
The DNA here is from genome assembly GCF_004348235.1 of Phoca vitulina. Classification (NCBI taxonomy): domain Eukaryota; kingdom Metazoa; phylum Chordata; class Mammalia; order Carnivora; family Phocidae; genus Phoca; species Phoca vitulina. The sequence goes on from NW_022589729.1 coordinate 8,343,767, forward strand.
CACAGAAATTAAGGAGTGATATTTACTACTGATTTTCCTAAAATTCTTTAAAGGACATGAACTTTCAAGGGTTGCAAAGGAAGCAAATTATTGTGGTAAAACTTTTATTTAAAGGTAATAAATTAAAATTAATTATGTATGTATGTGTGTGAAAAAATATGTATCAAGTAATGGTTTATTACTTAGGAAATGCAACTACTGTTTCTAGAGTAGCATAATGTGAATGTACTCTGAACTGGGGAAATATCTTCGATTCCTAGAAATATTATTATTCCCTCGATTTACCTTGGCTTAAAGCATAACATAGCTTTAAGCAAGTATTTTACTTTGTTACAATATGTTTCCCACATTTTTATGGGTCTGAATGAGAAGAAAAGTGAAAATACGTTCTGTTTAAATCAGTAGTGCAGAAAAAATATGAAGGATTGATTCCTACTTTGAAAATGAATTTATCCTAATAGAAAATAAACCATAAATATTCAAGAGGGCCAAATAACTCATGTCAGCTTTAATAATATCCACATTAACTCCTCTATATATTCTCAAGTTTTAGGATTGTGCCTATTTTTGAATGCAATAATGATGTGTTCCCCATCCTTATAAGATTTCTGGATGCTCTTTATTCTGTCCTGAGACTCCAGTGATTTTTGATTGACAGAAAGATTACCTAATAAACCTTCACTACAAACTAATTAATCACTTTGGATACAACACTAAATTGGCAGGCATAAAAAAGCAAATGAGATGGGTGTTGAAGACCATTTTCAAATGACCTTAGTGAAAAGCTAAGTACAGACTTAATTTTTCTTTCCTCCTCTCTTCTTCATGCTCACAGAAACTGGTTCAAATGTACGCTTTCATCCCCTTCTCTCTACACCTGTCTCCCTGTAACTGCCTCCCAACAAAGATTTAGTTTCTGTGAATGAAACCGTACCAAGAATCAACAAGTATTTGCTGAACTCTGGGATAAGAGTACAGTTAAAGTTATGAAAGGTCAAGTTTTCATGTAATAATCTAGACCCTCTCCCTGCCCTCTCTCAACCTCTACAGCACTCTGTCCATATTACTGTAACAGCATAATGCCTTTTTTATACATCTGTGGGATCCTTCCAGAAACATCTTTTATTCATTTCTGTATCCTCCTCATGTGGCATAGTATCTGGCACTCAATACTTGGGTAATAAATGCATGCTGTCTAGAACAAAAGATGGTGGCTTTCAGTTATCTTTTCTACTTGAAATGACAATCTCTCTGCATTTTCATGCCCACTCTATGAAGTCAAAAGGTGTATTGTCTATTTTGGCTAGAAAGACAATGGTCCTTAATAGAATCAAGATCCCTTGTTCACTGTTGTTTGTTTGCTTGCTTGTTTTAAAGAAGAGAAAAATTAAAAAAAGAAATCTCTTGGTCAGTCCTGACCAAGCCAACTTAACGTTACACACCTGATCCCGGAAGATTGAGACATGCTAGTTTTGTCACTTTCATTTGTGTCTAATTTGGTGACAGAGGATCCTCTTGGGCTTTCCCCCTCCCTATATATGCATCACCACTAACATTTCCATTACTCTGGTCCCACCAATCTCTGGGATTAACAGCTCTGTTAAAGGGGAAAAGATATTTTTTAGGATAAAGCAGAGGTTTATTAAATCCACTCATGGCATCTATCTCACCAAGTCCCTGGTCCACTTTTCCTTTGCTGTTTATCTCAAAAGGAACAGACACGGTGCTCCAGAAATCCACCTCATTTGCCACCATCTGCGCTTCCAACAGACTCACACACACAAAGAAGGCCTCCATCTTTTGTGCCACATGCCTGATGCGATCAAAGTACTAGAGGTGGTGGTCTGCGACCCTGCAGGACCAAGCAAACATTTTGTAGATTCTCTCTGTTCCGGCTTGCAACAAGTAGCCTTTCATGGTTTATCTGAGATTCATCTCTTAACCTCAGGCGTAAAAATAAATAAGGACAAAAAAAAAAAAAATCAACACGGGAGGGTCCAAAGAAACACAGCACTCATAATTCATCACTTTGGAACGGCTCTACCCACCCCCAGCTCTATCCTGAGTTGGCCCCTCTCAGCTTCCCCGTGTCGCCTGTGGTAGCTTTTGTCTTCTGTTCTCGTTCATGGCTGGCTGCCTGTACTGGATGAGTGGGTCCTGGGATCTGTCTGTTGAACTCCAAACACAGACACCCCTCCGACCAGACAAGCTGTGGCTTCCCGGGATACTAATGAGCCCCCAGCTCTTTACTAGAGCTCCCCTTTCCCATCCCCTGCTCCCTTCTCTGCCCCCGCCCCCAGGCCAGCCCTGCCCCTTCAGCTCCCTCTCCTCCCTGCTTTTATCCTAGCCGCTCAGAGACAGAGAGGGGGAGCGGAATTATTTATTGTGCGTCTGTTTAAAATGAAAGGCTTTTACATTTTAATGAGCACTAAATAGGTGCGAGGAAATATTGTTCATTAGCTGTAATCTACGGAATTGCTTGAGTGAACTTCCTTTGGAGGCTGCTTTAAACGGTTCACTCAAGTAAAGCAGTTTGTATGGTAATTAAGGGAGCATTTTTCTGTCAACATCTGTGCTGCTATTTATAACAGGGGAGGTAGCTCACAGCCACACCGGAAGAGCAGCCCCGGGGTAGGTGCGGAGCGAGGCAGGTGGGGTGGGGCCCAACTCTTTCTTCTTGGCACCTTTACAATCTCCACACGCTCCTTTACAACCTCCACACGCTCCTTTCTCTTGCTTTCCTTCCACTCAGTGTCTAATAATTCTTTAAAAAAAAAGAAATCCTTCCCCACTCTTCCCAGCTAGAAGAATTATCTCTCTGACATCTCTTCATTAATCACATCTCTCACTTGGCAGCCCAGGCAGGGAGATTCAAGCTGGCTTTGGAGGAACAAGTGGTCTTCAGCTTGGTCAGGTGGTTTCTTTCTGTTTGTCACCCATTTTTCTCTTGATTCCCCCTTCCACACACTTACCGTGGCCTCAAGATACCGGGATCAGAACTTTGGAATTCAAGGCAGGCAGAGAGCTCTGGAAAGCGAAGAACTAAATTGGGTATTTCAAATGCCTGCGCTTGTAGGGAACCAGTCATCTCTCTACAACACATGTTCTACAGCGTCCCAGCAACCAGTCTGATCTGATGTTTCCCTTAAGTGGTTTGGAGGACTATTTGCTTTCCCCCGAACTAAAGGAAGGCCTGGCTAGGCATACCCTCAGACTAGAGAGACCCAGGAGAGGGTGCCAATCGGGTAAGTTCCAGGGACAGGTAACTAGGGCAAAAGAAGTTTGTTAGGAAGGTGGCCGGGCTTTGCTGAGGCCACGGCCAGGAAGACGAGCAGGCAATTCACAGAGCCTGTAGAAGGGCAGGCAATGGGAGCTGGTGATCCTGCGTCAGGGCTGGGGTTGGGCAATGCTCCAGCATTTGAAGGGATTACAGAGCAAGTCAGAACCACACCCCTGGGTGAAGTGGGAATTACTGAACGGAAGTCTTTGTGTGGGGAATAAGACAAAGACTCCGTTCCTGGGTCCAATGATGTATGAAGTCTGAACAAATCCAGCAGCCATCCCAACTGGGTATGTTACCCTTGAACAACAGATAGGTCTTTTTAAATCTTCTCTGACTAAAGGCAGAACTATTCCAAAATTCTCAAAAAGAGCAGTTACTTTTCCTAGCTGTGGAGGTTATAGCAATACAAGGACAAGGGGTCAAGCAAAACTTAACCACTGAAGGAAGACCAGAGATCATTTACCAACTAGATTGGGATTCTTAAATGCAAGGAAAATATTCTGTTCTGCTCTCCATGTCCTCTTTCTTTTTCTTTCTTTCTTTCTTTTTTCTTTCTTTCTTGAGTAGGTACTCAAAATAAATATCTTCTGAATGAAAGAATCTACAATTGAGGATTCTGTCAATAACTTGAATGACATCATAATGGAAAAATGAAATAGAAGTGAGAGTGATAATTGACAACTTTTCTTCTCCTGGGGAACCTTTATTTAATCAGTGAATTAGGAAAGAATCAACAGCCTTAAAATTGAATGCTCTCATTCATCCCATTCAAAATCCTGATTTGGAAAATATAGTGAGAAACTCACATCAAGTGCTTGTTGGGTGGGATCGTATGGTGCACACAGAATCTCTACCAACTTCTGACCATTTTCATTATAACCCTGAATATCATGAACTCTCTCTCTCTTTATTAAATATCATATTCACTGACAGAACTTATTGTTAAGCACAGTATTTTATCCCTACACTATTTTTGTCCTGACTCTATTTGTATTTGATTATTGTATTTTGTCCTAAGGCAACTTCACTAAATGACTGATTTTAAAAAGTCAAATTAAGACATAAAAAGTGTGGTAAACTTCAAATAAAAATAACTTACATTTGGAAATAACATGAATAACCCAAATCCTCAAGTGACCCCCAAATTACTTTCAGTTTAAAATAACTGCCTTTTGGGGTACCTGGGGGCTCAGTCGGTTAAGCTTCTGACTCTTGGTTTTGGATCAGGTCATGATCTCAGCGTCCCGAGATCCAGTCCTGTGTCAGGCTCATGCTCAGTGTAGAGTCCGCTTGTCACCCCGCCCCCCGTACTCTCCCAAAATAAGTAAATGAAATCATTAAAAAAAGAAAATAAAGTAACTGCCTTTCCATACACCATCAATACAATTAAGCTGGGATAACCTTCTCATCTGATTGTTCTTTTCCCCCATGATACAGTTCCCTCTCTAAGGGAACGATTAGAGTAAAATATGGGAGAGGAAGCAACACAGGAAGAGGAGAATGTTTAGGTCCAGAGCTTGGGAGAAGTCTGTATTAAAAATGAAAATCTAGGAATCCTCAGCCAACAGGTGCTGGTGGAAGTCATGGGAGTGAAAGAGATTTCTCAGAAGGAGGAGACGATCTCCAAAATGGGCCTTGAAGAGTGTTAACATTCAAGGCTTGAGCAGACCTGTAGTAGTGTGGTTTGCATCATTCTACTGTGTCTTTCCACAGTACAAAATTCACCTGCCGTCGACACACACGTGGAAATTACTATTGGTAGAAAGCCAGATGTCTATGGTCATTATTTTTCCAGATTGACAGAAGTGAACACATCCAGGGGGTAATCAGTATTCATGCTCTTTCAGGTATCATTTTCTGCAAATTACCTGCTGTACTCAAAGAAATTCTAAAAATATCAAATCTTTGCATTTTTCTTACAAATAAGATTCTAAGTTCCTCGAGGAGAGAAGCCAGGTCCCATAATTCTTTGTTTTCAACTGGACAGAGTGCTTATATAAAGGGAATGCAAAATAAATGTCTATTGATAAGAAAAAAATGGTTCTGTAGGTACTTATCATTAATAAGACATTTAATCTCAATATTCTTTTATCTGATCATTTTTTCATTTAATAAATATTTGATGCCTTCTATGTACTGCTAGTCTTATGGATGAAGCTTGAAGTGTAAAAAATGTCTTAGATATTTTCTTCTTTTACATTTACGGTTTATAGTCACAGTTTAGTTTTGTTTATGATTAAAGCAAAGATAACCATTTAATTAGTTATAAGAATCCATTTTTAGGGGCGCCTGGGTGGCTCAGTCGTTAAGCGTCTGCCTTTGGCTCAGGTCATGGTCCCAGGGTCCTGGGATCGAGCCCCGCATCGGGCTCCCCGCTCTGCGGGAAGCCTGCTTCTCCCTCTCCCACTCCCCCTGCTTGTGTTCCCTCTCTCGCTCTGTCTCTCTGTCAAATAAATAAAACCTTAAAAAAAAAAAAAAAAAGAATCCATTTTTAAAAATAAGTATGTTGATTTTTAATGAAACCAGCCAGATAATCATCTTTTAAAAGTATTTCTTTTCGTGGTTGGCTTAATGTGGTTGCTTTCTGTCTTGTATATTTTTTGCTCACTTAGGTAAGATAGAGCCAAACATTTTAAAATAATTTCTTCAAAACTGAGAGAGGGAGTTTCCCTTCATAGGCTTCCTGTTCAATTTCGTTAGTTAATATTTATTAGGAAGGCAGGATATGATGTATGCCATTAGATTATTTTAAGCTGAGCCCATTTTTTTTTATTCCACGTGAAAAAGTAGATTTTGACCATGAAATTTGACATATGTAATCAACAAATTGTAATGTTTTGCAAACTTCAGCTTCTCACTTAATTTAGGTGTCATTGCAGATATCATCACACTGAAATTCAGCGTTAGGACCCAACAGGGCATATTTTGGTGCTCCATTAACATTTGCCTTGGAATTAAAACTTGATGCATTCAACCACCTGCTGCATATATTAATGGGCCCCTAAAACATGCCCCAGAGTGACATGTTTTAGTACACACACAGAACGGTTCTTTAACTTTCCACTTAATTTTAATTGTTTTTCCCCAAATATTTTCTAGGAAGTGCTTTTCTCAGCCTAAAACACACTCTTTAAAACATTCACAACTGGAGTATAAAAGACAATTAGAACAAATTTATTAGACTGTTTTTCTCTATTGTTTGTAAAACATCACGATGAATATGTAACTGGAGAAATAACCACCACCACTGGATAGAAACTGGAGGAAACTTTTGCCTAGACCTGAGTTAGAGGAGATGCCTTATAAACATATTTAAAAGCGCTGGGCAAGGCTTTGTCTGGGAGACTCTGAGTAGAATTGGGGTGGGGGCTAAGAAGAGCTAAATCACTTTGCATGAGAAGTGGCAAATATGGTGAGTAAAAAAATAGCAGAAGAGTCTGAGAAGGGATGGAGAGAGTGAGAAGATAGGAGTGCAGGCCAAGGACGCAGGCAATATGACCAAGGGGCATGCAATTGGAAGGATTTGTAATAGTCAAATCCCTCCATACCTTCAAATGTGTGTAAAGTCTGATACGTGCATGAATGCCTCGTGTGACTATTCTGTTGAACTGAGATGAGTTAAATCTTTTAATTTCATATTGAGTTGATGACACCTGGAAGAGGGACAGTCCATGTAGAACAGTTTGGTTCACAAAACGTTACTTAGAGCCTGTGGTGATCAGTCTTAACAAAGAGGACTTCCCAAGAGAACTCTGGGTCTGACGCATAGACCCTGCAGTTCCTAACTGGGTAACCTTCCAGGAATTACTTACCTATTTTATTTATACTCTGTCTCGATCCATAGAAGATTCTAGCCAAGGTGAATTACTGAATCTGTGATAGCCTCAATTTCCTCATTGGTAAAATGGCAAGAACAATCCAGACAAAAGTATTGTTTGAGAAGTGGTTTTCAAATTTCCTTATCCTTTTCATAGTGATCCCCCAAATGGAAGGCGGGACAGCCCTTCCTATCTGAATCCACCAATTTTGGGTATATTATTCATAAGAATTCCAATCATTGATTTTGAATTTGACTGGACTATGGAGAATTATCAAATGTGGGGACTTTTGGATATTATTCTATGGACCTTACTCAGTTATTCTTAATATCACCTCTGCTTGTGTGATTTAATGTTTTTATGCATTATTCACTGAAAGTGGTTTCAATTTGTAAGCAGTATAGTGTAGTGGTTTGAATCCAGGCTCCATTATTTACCGCTTATTAGCCGTGTGAGGTTACTCATCTATTCTGGGCTTTAGCTTCCTCATAAGGTTGATATGAGGATTAAATAGATCAAATGTATAAAGCACTTAGAATATACTCTTTAAAGTAGTAAATGTTCTGTTCACATTAGCTTTGGGGGGGTGATCCTTTTTAAAAAATTAATGGACTTTATTTTTTTAGAGCAGGCTTAGATTCACAGCAAAACTGAGTGGAAAATACAAAGAGTTCCCACATACACCCCCTGCCCTCAAGCCTTTCCTACCGTGGACCTCCCATACATATCAAGGTGTCACATCTATAACAATGGATGGACCAACATCAACATATATCATTATCAACCAAAGTCCATAACCTATGTCAGGGTTCCCTCTTAGTGTTGTACATTCTATGGGTTTTGACAAATGTATAGTGACATGTATCCACTACTCTAGTACCATACAGAATAGTTTCCCTGCCCTAAAAATCTCCTATTCCCCACCTCCTCATCCCTCCCTTTGTCCAAACCCCTGGCACCCACTGATCTTTTTACTGTTTCTACAGTTTTGCAAACATATTAGCTTTTATTAAAAATAATAACAAGTCATTACTACACCCTCCTAGGAAACAAGCATTTTATATAAATTATTTAATCTTAATCATGGCATCTTGTATAAATTATTTTATTTAATCCTAATCACAGATTTACAATGTAAGGATTATTGTTCTCATTTTATAGATGACAAAATAAGGTTCAGAAGCCTATATATTCAAAGAATATTCACTATCACTACTATATTGAATTCAATACAGTGTCTTTATAAACCAGCAACTATTGATAAAACATACGGATTAGTTTAAGATTTTATAGTATGTTTACCTTCATGTTCATATTAATTTATAAGGGAAGTAATCCTCTGTAGACATTTTGTTAAGCAAATTCTAAGTTATGATATTGTATGATAGAAACAAATGAATAAAACTCCTATTGTATTTGTAGCTTAGTCTGAAATTTTTTGATAAAACATATTCACAGCATATTCGGATATTCATGTATATGATGATAATCCTATATCAAATTCTTGGATGAATTCATTTCTCTTTTGCTTTGTTTAAATTGTTCTATTGGTTCTAACTTTTGATGTATTACCAAGATCACATATTTTGTTTCATACTTTGGTCACTAATTCCATCCTTACTGTCTGCTTTAAGCCATGATAAACTATGAATGGGTTATAAGTAAAATGATACTTGGAGATAGTCACAGTACAATTCAATATTTGACTTCCAAAATGCATCATGAGGAGGTAGACTCACTCCTAAGGTTTAATAAGGACATACATCCAAAAAATTTATCAATGAATCTAGTGAGTAAGTAAAAATATTCAAATATAATTACTCTACCAACACACTACTCAAAGTTATCACACAACACTCTACTTGCTTTGGGGGCAAGTCAGTAAGCATCAAATGCTGTACCTTTGGAATTTTCTGAATTTTTGGACTTCTGCTGTATAGAAAATGAGGTCAAGCATTTCTAATTCCTAACTCTCAGACTCAAATGCACAAAGAAAATCAAACACTGAGAAAAAAATTTTTTATAATATTCTGTGAACAGCAAAGCATTAAAAATTACAAAGGATGTAAAAGAAAAGCATATGACTTTTGCTTACAAAAATCCTATACTTGAGAGGGAAAAACTACGTATATATGTACATATATATTTATATACATCTATATACATACACACATACATATATATATGTATATATATATATATATATACAGAGCCTGCAGGGGAAAGATTCTGGAGCAACATATGTACCCCTATATCCTTCCTTTCCCACCAACTCAATTCCTGCCCATCTTTCAACATTCTTGTCAACACCGGAGTCTGAAGACTTTATCAGAATCCCCACAATAATCTCTATTTCAGAATTCCTTAATCACTTAAAGAGAAGGTCAAGACTGTACTACATTTTAGCTGCTTATATTATTTTCCACATATTGCATATAAATTTCATTAAAAAGCAAAACAAATTGTATGTCCTAAAGGAATACACATGATTCCTTCCCCCACATGCTCTCCCATGTCACTTTCTCTGGCTACCATACCTCTCTCCTTTTGCTGTCACTTTCCTGTGGGAAACAGTTACACTAGGTGCCTCTCTTGCGTGCAGTACAGTTATCTTGGGGCGCCTGGATGGTGCAGTCGGTTGAGCTTCCAACTTGGTTTTGGCTCAGGTAGTGGTCTTAGGGTTGTGGGATTGCCCATGTCGGGATCTGCACTCAGCACAGAGTCTGCTTGGGACTCTCTCTTCCTCTCCCTCTGCTCCCCTCCCTCCCTCTCTCTAAAATAAATAAATAAATCTTTTTAAAAAATACGGTTATCTTTCACTGTACTGTACTAGACTGTCTCATCCAGTAAGACTTACATTCTCGACTGCTGGGACTCTGGCTTATTTTCTGATTTATACCCAAGGGTTAGCAAAGTATTGAATACAAATACTGAATACATAAATATTTATTAAATTAGCAAACAATTTGTGGCAGCATTTTATTTATTGGAGGTTGAGTTGAGATGGTCATTGAAGGAATGACTGTCAACTCTTTTTGAGAAGTCTCAATTCCTTTCCTTTTTTCACATCCCATATTTGTTGTTTCATAAATCCTGTTAAGTCTGCTTTATATCAAGACTCTAGCCTTTCCTCACCACCCCCACTTATAAATACTCTCTTCTGTTCAACAGATGCTTTGGCTAATCATTGAGGAAAATGGCAATGGGGACTCACTAGTGGGCAAAATGTTTAACGTGAAAGAAACTTCAAATTTGGCCAAAAGATACACTATACATCTATTTGTTGTCACCCAAACATTATAATAATCCAAGGCATGTGATTTATAAAACTCTCTAGCATTCAAATGTCTGATATTGATAAGATGTCCTTAGAGGAGGTGTTCTTGTGCCTTAATATGGCTGAGGAAAAAGCTCAGAAAGATAGAGATATGCCCAGGATGACATAAGTAATTAAGTGGATAGAATTGGGACTAGAACCAAGGCCTTGTGATTTCTAGTTCAATGCTGATTCCTCAATGTTACATATATATTGTGTTATATAAGTATCACTAAAACGTTTTATGTTACCTAATAATTTCATATTATTTTTTCAAGTATGCAAATTAAAACTTAAGTTAGGTGTCCTAGGGGATTAGCTAAGCACTTTTTCCCCCAGTAAATATGGAGGAAAAAAACCATGAAAAATACACATACAAATAATAGTAAAATATGATTTATCAGAAAACGGTGCCCTCGAAAATAATCAAATCTTCTCTCTGAAGTCTGCCGAATATAACGAGAAAATCGCCTTCAAGACCATGCGACATGAGATTTCAGGTTTAATTTTGTTGCTTGGGATTACCTATCTTTCTACAGGTCATACTGTTTACTCCATGTCGACATTTGATGTTGGCCATTGATTTTAACCTCATTTAGTATAACATTATGAACAGTAATGTATATGAAGTATTAAATATTAATAATTTATTGTTCTGTCTACTGTTTGTATATAGGCAACTGATATATTTTTCAAATGGATTTTTTTCTGTAACTCTAAAGAAATTACAAAAAAGTTTAATGAATAGTCAGATGGTTGCAATAAAAAGCCTAGGATTCACAGGATCACTGGTCATCAGTGTGTGTTTAGAGCTGATACTGTGGATGTGCCCTTTCAGCTCATGGGTGTCTGCCTTGGGGTGTGTGCTCCTTCCAGGAAGAATGTAACTGTCCATCATCTTTTTCAATGTTCATTTAGCTGTAAAAAACAGAAACTCACCTAAAGAAGCTCAAGGGCAAGGCATGGGAGGAGGTAATTTTAAAGATGGAGGAGAACCCCGTGGAAGCACGTCTTACTGAGGAGGGGACAGAGCCACACTTCATGGGACTGGAAAGTTGCTCTAGAGCTACCATATCCATCTTTTTCTCTAGAGTTACATGATTGATTATCTCTGCTTTTTTCTGTTTATCTGTATCATTATTTTCTCTACTGACTAATTTCTTCTGCAGGGCTCTGGTTTCTGCTTATTTAACCTACCGTGTTCTGGTTTGTTCTAGGTGTAACCTCAACTCAAAATGACATTTGTACTTTCAGTTTAAACTGTGTATCTTAACTGGAGAAAGGGAAAGAGAAGGGAGTGAAAAAGAAAACAAACAGCAGAATCCTATTGGTTCGGGCTCAGCTAAGGTATTCGCTCCCCTCAGGGTCATGTATTTACCTCCAGTCCAATCAGCGGAAACCAGAGGGACACATAAACAGGGCTGCCTAAGCCCACCCACGGGGTCTAGAGGCTGGGAAAGAATTTTAAAGAAGAAAGCAGCAGCTGAAGGCAGTGATCATCGTTTCTACTATGTCTCTTTAGGTCACTTGATAGAGCCTCTTCTTCATGCACTATGGATGACAAGCCTTAAAGCAGATGAAAAGGAAACAGGGATAAATTTCTCTCTCTGTCTCTCTCTGTCTCTCTCAAACACACAGGCGCACACGCACACACACACACCCCCCCCCCAAGATAATGGTTTTAAATAACCTTCTGTCTCCTTTTTCTAACTATTTTCCACAGATTTCACCTTGCCTTAATAAATATCATTCCATATGCTTCTAGTTTTATGGTAATGATGAGAAAAGGGAAGGAGAAAAAGGAGATACGAAGTCAGATTATTATTACAGTTGAATGCTGGAAAACCAGCTGGCAAGTTATAATTTACTGCTGTTCATTAATCAGGTACCGCTTAGATCTCAAATATAAGATTTCCTACATGCATATTCTTGTACAAGGTTAGGAGATGAGTATAATAAAGGTAAACATTCAATGATGATATAACGCTTTGCATTGTCTGATAAATTACTTTGTGAATACGTTTTAAAACTTAAGAATATTTTTTTTGTTTTGCTTCTCTCTGGATAGAGCTTTTATTATAAATTTTTGTGTATACCATTGAAAGGCAATCGAATACCATAAAAGAAATAATATTTTGACCTCATGGAAAGTCGATGCAAAGAAAGAGGTTTGAATTTGGAAAGCTAAAAATAAGAAATAGAACAACAAAATAAAAGCTGTCTTGGAAGTATTTTAAGCTCAGAGTGGAAAGCCGATGATCAGAGCAAAATCAGAATCTGGATCGAGAATCTGGACACAGAGCACAGTTGGGCAAGTAGCGATTCTAAGGGTCAGTACTTGGTAAGCAGGAGCTTGGCAGGCATTTGCTGCTTGAAGACGGAATACCTCCTCAGATCACACGCAAGCCATAGGTCTGGACTACAGGCAGTTATAGTAGAAGACACCCAGAAATCTGGCCAAGCAGAGACCGAATAAAGAGGGCTTAGGGGACCCAAGCAAAGAGTCTGGCCAGCAAGTAGAGAGCACTAGTGCAAAGCAAAGAATTTCTGGCCAGAGTGTTTCTGAATAACGGCCGTAACTGCTCTTGGCATGGGGAATAAAGAAATCCGGAGACGATGAGGATTCCTGGGGGTGGGAGTTGGAGGAAGAGATAAATCCAACACCTTTTTTATTAGGAAAGCCTTAATCTCGCTTGTATCCTGGCATAGGTCTTGCAGAGAGGGTTAAGAACATAATCTGCCCTCTGATCTCAACAGATTATTACATATGACACAAATACAGAAATATTCAAGAAGCAACATACATTAGGAATACATTTCATATCATTATAATCTTGGGCTGTAATATATTTATGGCACTGACTTGGCAAATATCTTGTTCATTTGAGAAAAGTACTGTAAAAGCTTATTAGAGTTAATGGGGTGAACATTCTAGAGCACAGCCTTTCTTCCTTTATATGTTCAATGTTTAACTAGTTAAAAATACTCCTCTCTACACTTTGCTAATAATACGTATTGCCTGCCCTCAGAAAGATTAGAACTTAATAAATCCATCTGACTTTGCTTAATATCAAATTATTAATACATATTTTTACCTGATGGTGAAATTCAATGAAAATTTATATCTTAATCTTGGGGAAGAGCATTCTCTGACCAAGAGAGATCTGTAATATTTACCAAGCCTGTTATATGTACTGTAATCTGTAATATTTAGTATAGCATTTGCTAGATCAGACAAATGCCCACATTTAAGAATGTTTAAATACCACATTTTATAATACTAAATAGAAATAATTATGTTAATAAAATATGTTGATATGAAATATATTGATATTAATATTTATTAATGTTAAAGTAATATTAGGTGTTACTTTAAAATTTAATATTAATTTTAAAGTAATGTCCATGAAATGTTGATTATTGGGTTTTTAACAAAAAATCTTTCAGGGCAAGGGTTTTTTGAAAAATATGTTAACTACTTTATGAGTATAGAATGAAGGTATCTTCATTAACAAGAGCCATAAGCAACCTGCTTATTTTGTTTATGCGTAGGACCATTTGGATTTTAAACATTCAAAGCACCTTAACAGGGTGATAAAGTATCTTCATTTTACAGAAACTTGATTAATTTCCTACCTGAAACTGCTACTGCTTCTAATCATATCTTGCAATGGAATTTCACTTTGTTAAAAAAAAAAAAAAGGCGCTAGAAAAGTGAATTTAGACTATGGAATTTTAAAAATAAGAATGTAGTGTGGTGTTTACTGAACACTGCCTATGAAATATCCTCTTTTTCAAATGGCACGCTCCAAGCCAATGCGATTGTGATACAAAACAGATATGAAAGAAATAAAACCTAAAGGAGACACAATCATCGCGCCGGTTATAAAGCTCTTTTCAAACACGGTTGCGCCGAGAATTATACTGTTAGCATTAACTACTCTGCTGAATGTAATTTCAGAGCAGCTTGGCTATGCTGGGACCAATAATGTTTCAGCAGATGTTAACAGTGAGGGAATTTAAAGATTACAGAGTTTCATGGGTGTAGTAAAGCTGCAGTGGGAACAGAAATATTACCGTAGCTGTTATGTTCTGAGTGCATCGCATTTACTGACAAGTAATACATGAGTGATAGTGAGGGCCAAGGGAATGGAACTTTATACTTACTGGTCAGCAGCATATAAATTCCATAAATTAAACAAAGTTTTATGTATTCTTCATTTCTTTTCAAACTGATCTTCCTCAGAGGGCCTTTGTTTCATGTTAATTCCATCATCAAAGCTTTGTTCAACCATACTGTTCTCTTCAGGAAATGTATATCTTCATTCAGGATTTGCTTCCCCACATCTATCCCCATTATTTTTAAATCTTGGAGTGATCTCCATGTGGAACTTCAGGCAACCTCAACATTTTTTATCATGGGCTTTCTCAGTCTCCCACTCCTTATATAAATCCCATCCTTGTCCATTTAAAAGAGACAATGTTCAGCTTATTTCTTCCCTTAATGATCTAAAAGGAATAATCCCATGATCTCTGAAGATGTGAATGGGAGAAAACTTGGCTAAAGGCATTATCTTTCCTTCAGCACAATCTGGGGGTGAGGGCAGTAAAAGAAAGGGGAAAGTTTCACTTTATTTACCGGGAGACAAATGGAGAATGGACATGATAGTTCATATATTCCTTGGTGTGACCTCCAGCTTTTTTAATGGGGCCAGGTAATTAGCCATTAAACAATAAAAAGTTCCTGATGGGCTGAATATCTTAGATCCTAATAACCCCACCGGATTTCAGGACAAAGCCAAAGTTAGATTGTGAGACTATGAGAAGCAAGGCTAAAGTTATACTTTTATAACAAACCAAGTCAGCAATAGTTTTTAAAATTTTAAAGTGTATTGATGTTGAAAATTATTAGACTTAAACTAATAGTGTTTGGTGACTTCCAATAGGCAAAGAATTAGCCATCTACAAATCCATTTTTTCTAGTCATCTAGACACAAATAAAGAACTTCATAGACGTTGGACCTCATTCCACCACACCAACCAGACACTGGAGTAGAATTTTTGAGTAATATATCCCATTACTTGAAATATGGATCTCCCCATTTAAAATCCTGAGGCCAGCCATGCCTATATGGACCCCATACATGGCACTTCTACCCTTGTCTTTCTCCTTCACTCATTTGGCTCATGTGTGTACATCTTTCTTGTTACTAGATAGTCAGCTAGATTGAGAACATGGATTATTTTATTTCTTGTTGTTCTTCCATCCACTAGCACTTTAACAGTGCTTTGTAATAGTAAGCAAAGAAATAATAGAAAGAGAGAAGAAGAAGACGTTGCTGAAGATCTTAGCTCTAACTAGCTGGAAAGTACATAAATTTCAGGAAATTGTGTGAAAAGTACTCTCCAATTATATGTTACTATGTAAACATGTTTTTCTATATTTTTATATACAGTAGTCTGTTGGCATTTCTATCATAAATATTTCTTAATATTTAAGTAAACTTCTGAAGTTAAGAGCTGGAAGGGACATTAATTAATTACCTGATCATTTAGTTAATCCTGTCTTTTGTTAGAAGCCTGAGAACTTTCTCCCAGAGATTCAGGAGGAGTTCCTCAATAACCCTCCCCAACAACCATCATTATACTAGCTTCACATTGTTTATGGCCAATGGAAAATAGCACTCTCTTCGATGAGGAAATTTGGGGAAATGGTGACTTTATGGTTTAAGGTAGGTGTTAGGTTCCTCTTTCTTTGAAAAACTAGACAAATTGCTTTTCTAAGTCCACATTACTGGTGCCTTTTACAGACTGGGAAGGGTCTGAGATTTTACCTATTTGTAAGCTAAGAAGCTAGCCTGCTCATGCCTGCTGGCAGAAGACATAAGACTTGTGAGTCAGAGACAAGGGATGTATTACTTACGGCAAAAGCTGCAGCCAGAGTATCAGCGTGAGCCCCCTTCCCCAAGCCCCAGTTCCTACAAGGCAATATGAAGACGGATAAGAGGCCCCCGTGCACATAGTGGGTTATGTTAGGGGAGAAGAATTCTGAGCTTCAAACCTGCTCTTTGCTCCTGATGGAGACCCTATTTCTCTATTCCAAGGCTGTTTGCTGTGTAGACACCAGGAAAAGGCAGTCTGGGAGCAAAGGCAGAGTGTGCCTCTGCTTGCAGCCGGACAGACATATGAAAGACTTATGGGGAAATGGCTCCTCACGGTGATCATCTAGAAGTGTCAAGTTGTTGACCCTTTACCTGCAAAGCAGTTTTACTGAAACGTCACGCACTGGGCTGCATGCAAGGTAAGATGGTGACACAGTTCTCTGGTCCTGAATCACTCCTGCATGGACTCTAAGACAGATCTCCTTTCAAACAAATTCTCAGTCCATCGCCGGATGTCTAAAGGGTAGAAGTTATGTACTATTGAAATATAAGTGGTGAAAGCAGTTTTAATTTTCTTGCTGGCGCTATTATCTTTTAAGTCCTAATAATCTCTCTCATGCACAGGCCTTGAGCCTATAAATCTGTACAAGTTCAATTAGCAATGCGGTAGAACTTTGCCTCAACAGTGCAAGGCACTGATAAAAGCAAACAATACGATTCTAGCATGCTGCTTATTAAGAAGGGAGACACCCACACAGCCGACGACAGACAGAAAGCCTTTTTATTTTGATGGTACTATTTCACTGTCTATCATAAACTTAGCGAACCAAGCTTTCTCTATCCTGCTCTCCTTTTATTGGATATAAATCACCCCTGACAGGAAGTTTTATGCTTAAATCCGTTTACTGTCCTTGTTGGTAGTCTTTAAATTAATATTTATAAGCCGAAAAGGCCTAAAAGGATGCAGCAGTAAAATAGCTAAATGCTTCAGTTGGACCTGAACTGATTTCCGCCTCCTTGACCATTGACATTTTTTAATTACTCCTGACCCAGCAGCCATTGTCAAGTCCATCCCTCTGCCTACAAATCACTGGCTTTGGTGGAATGGTGGTGGACAAAATGCAGTTCAGCAGGGTTTAGCTTCTGCGCTACATGTGAATTTTGAAAAGCTTTAGTAGGAGAGGAGAGAGACAGAAGAAAAACTTAGAAATGAGCAGTGGCTGAAAGCAATGGCTTAGGAATTGTTCAAATTGGAATTGTGTAATGATGGATCTTTTTAACTTTCATGAAAATGCACAATATATCCTAAAAATTGCCTTTGAATGAAACATTAAGCTTAATTAATTGTTGAATTTTCACGTACGACATTAGCCTAACACCTCGGAGCAGGCAATGCTGATTCGGTGACTTCGTTCTTCATCACTGCCTTCTGTTAGTAGCTCTTATTCTATTAGCCTCATGTGTCCACTCCTGGTTTTGTTCAAAGGCCTAAGCTGTTACTCCTTTGCCTAGTCCTGTGGTGCAGGCAGGCTGGCCCCAACCCCACAGGGGCCCTTTTGAATGGTCCGAGTCAATCATGGTGAGGGAGTGAGAATGTGACACAATTCTGGCCAATGTGACATGAGGGAAAGCAGGGTAGGGAGTGCTTCATTCTGGGGAATGCTTCCGTACTGTTAACAGACATGATGAAGAATGGCCCTTTGTTGCTCCTTGTCACATCCAGAACTAATGTTGCCTTCTTGCCACTCTGAAGGAAGCCAACTGGAGGTCTGATCCAACACATAAAGGAGGACAGGTCCAGTGGCATCCCAGACGAGCAGAGCTGAAACCTTGAAATACCACTCATGGATATTGCCCTAACTGTGGATTTCTTGTCCTAAGGTAATAAGTCCTTTATTGTTTAAGCTAATTAGAGCCATCGTTTTCTGGTACTTGCACCCGAAGTCATCTTTCTTTACATCAAGCTATATTGTATTACCTAGGACACTGAGCCCTCACAAGAAGTTCGGCATTTATAAAAACAGAGCATTAAAATAAGATAAGCATCAGTTCTCTTTGAGTCCTTACTTCTTCCTCCCTAAAATAACTATATCCTTCTATGTGCTGCATCTCTCTGGGAAGGCTTGTATCGTAGGATTCTACTTTTCCTCTTCTGTAATCCCTTCTGCAGGATTCATCTGTTCTTGAATGTTGTCACATATGAGATTGCTTCCAAGTGTACCTGTTCATCTCTGAATTTTGCTACTGCAGTTCTCCTTCCCCAGATGCTCAAAGGGTGTTTAATTTAGGCCTGAAAGATACCAAAGTATTATCCTCTCCAAACAAATTCTGCTTCTTTATTTTTTCCATCTCTGCTGAGGGTAACACTCATCCATTTCACATTTCCCCTACAAGTTGTCTTTACTCTCTCCCATCCAGTTAGCTTATCTGACCAATTTTCCGTTATGCTCTCTCCTGATACATCAGTCACCAGAAAAGGAATCTGGCAATATCTTTTTTTTTTAAAGATTTTATTTATTTATTTGACAGAGAGAGAGACACAGCGAGAGAGGGAACACAAGCAGGGGGAGTGGGAGAGGGAGAAACAAGCTTCCGGTGGAGCAAGGAGCCCGATGTCGGGCTCAATCCCAGGACCCTGGGACCGTGACCTGAGCCGAAGGGAGACGCTTAACAACTGAGCCACCCAGGTGCCCCTGGCAATATCTTTCAAAATAGGAATCAACCGAAAAGATATGGATGGCTCCAAGAACTAATGGATGCCTTACAGAGCAAGCAAGAGGCAAGGGGGCTGGGACCTCAGCAGAGGAAGAGTTAGGTCTGTTCACCTTCACTCCACTGCCACTGTGATAAATCACCTTCAACTCACTCTACATTCTTTTACTACCTATCCAAGGTTCAATGTCCCATTTGTCAGACCGAAGTCTCATGGCCCGTCCTCTCCTCCCACTCCTACTATCCATCGGGATCCAGAGAGAGAACCTGGCCCCTTTAGAGCCCATAGTGGGAGATAGAGTGATGGACACTCACCCACCAAAACCATATACAATAGGATGTTCCCTCAAAAGGGAGATCAAAATACTCATAGAAAGGAGTGAACATAAAGGGTGGTTGCTCAATAGCCTAAAACCTACGATGGTTCATTAGCTATAAATTTCATCTTTCCCTCAATTTACCCAACACAGCTTTAATCCAGATCCCTGCCACTATGTGTCTTTGCTGTGAAGTCAGCCAGCTATTTAGTCTTTCTGCCTAGTAGAACTGTCCACTCCCCATGCCCACTTTAACCATCTTCAGCTTCTAGACTTAGTGGCCTCAAATATGGCCTCGGTTTGGAGATTTTCCTGCTCAGGGACCTTTCTAAACCCGAGCAGCTCATCACCACTTCTCAAGTCCTCTTTCTTATTTTATCTGCAACTTGACCCTTCAACATTTCCCCAAATTTCCTTATGGTTTATATCTGTATTATTTACTCTCAACTTATTTTGCTTATGTCTTCTTCTGCTCCTGCACTTCCTTTTTCTCTTAAGCCTATGCAAAAGTATTCCTCAATTAACCAACCAGCCAATCAACAAATCAATAAACCCATCCATAAGCCTCCAAGATTGTCTCCTACTAAATCCCACCATCTTTGTGTGGCCTCCTCATATCCAATATCCCTTAATATTTATGTATGAAGTAGATCAGTAAGCGATGCAACATAAATTAGACAGTAACCCAAGAGGAGCAGGAATTATGTCCTTCTTCCTGTTGAAGGCTAAGTATATGACAGGATCTGGCAGACAGAAAATATTCAATAAGTGTTTGCTGTCACATTTATCTCCACTCCCAATGCCTGCCTCTCTGAGGCAACCACTTTCAATCCTCCTAAATGTTTCTTCTCCTCCCTGCCACACACTTCTTCTTTTTTCTTATTTCTAAATAATATGGTTTTCTTCGTTTTTTGGTTTTAGGTATTTATGTCCTGCTATGGAAAGAATGAACTGACTTCCCTGATACCCCATTTGCCCCTTAACTCTACTTCTCCACTAACCCAATACATCAACATACCAGCTCTCCTTGTATCTTTCCAAAGTAGTTATACTATTGTTTTTGGCTAAGGCATTTTATAGCATTTACATTATTGGCTCTATGTTATATTTCTTTATTTCCACAATAATCTGTGCTATTAGCTCTCCAGGCTACTGCTCAGATGGTTTGGATCCCTTGCCTTCTGGATTCCATGCTTCCTTTTTCTTGGTTTAGTTTTTATAGAGCACATATTTTAATAGTTTCCTAAGAAAATTGTACATGGGAGGTAAAAAATTTTTTCAGGCCCTGCATGTCTAATATATCTTTATTTACTCTCATGTTTGATTGATAGTTTAGCTAGGAACAAAATTCCAGTCTGGAAATCATTGCCTCTTAGAATTTTGAAGACATTCCTCCTCTGTTTTCAAGTTTCCAGTGTTGTTATTGAGAAGACTTATGACATCCTGACTCCCAATCCTCTGCACTTCACCTATATTTTGTTTTAGCTTGTTTATTTGTCTTTCTGGAAGGTTTTAAGATCTCTTTACCCAAGAGTACTGAAGTATATGATTGCATGCCTTGGTATGGATCATTTAAAAACTTCATTGTGCTATGAATCAGCAGGACCATCAGAGCTCAAATTGTTAAGTTCAACGCTCAGATCCTAAACTCATCTGACTGGACCAATCAGCTGCATTTGACATAGTTGGTCACTATCCTTTCTTTACTTGGCTTCCAGGATATTCTTTCTTCCTCTGACCTCACTGGTCACTTCTTTGCAAACTCGTTTACTAGTTCTCCATTTCCCAGACCTGTTAAAGTGGTATATCCCAGAAATCAGTCCTTAGCCCTCTTTTCTATCTTCACTAACTCTCTTGGTGATTATCTACATGCCGCCTATCTTTGTATGCCACCTATAAACTTCAGATCAACATATTGAACAACTTCCTCGTCATCTCCACTTGCATGGCTCAGAGAGACCTTATACAGCAAGTATACTCCTGTCTTAGGACATACTACCTAAGTAAGCTACCTGGAAGATCTGCTTTACTTTATCTTGTATCTATTCTGTCAGATTTTTAAGTTTCTCTCATATTTGCAGGAGTTATTTTTCTTTTCTTTTTATAGCATCCTACTCGTGTATGTGTGTGTGTGTGTGTGTGGTTTCAATATCTTCTCTTTCTGAGGATATTAATTACAGTATTTAAAAAGTGTTTTCATCTGTTTTACAGGGTTTTTTTTAAAGATTTTATTTATTTATTTGGGGGGGAGCGCACACAAGGAGGGAGCGGGAGGGACCGAGGGAGAGGAAGAAACAGACTCCCCACTGAGCCAAGAGCCCAATGCCTGGGCTCGATCCTAGGACTCTGGGATCATGACCTGAGCTGAAAGCAGGTCCCAGGACTCTGGGATCATAATCTGAGCCAAAGGCAGAGGCTTAACCCACTGAGCCACCCAGACACCCCATTTTACAGTTTTTATTAGTTTCCTGAATTACCTCTTTTCTCTCCACTTTCCTTGTTATTAGTCTCTGCCTTTCCTGGTACAGACTTTCCTCACATGTCTGGTGATCCCTTAGCTGTCTGTTTATATTTCAGAATAAATCACTAGGAAGCTCACTGTAAGCCCCATAGGGTGACCTAGTGGAGACTAGGCCCTTTCACTGGGGGATCCTCAATTACAGAATCTTTTTTTCTTTTATTTTTGTCTTTTCTTTTGGATTGTTCATATTCCTCAATCTCCTGCCTGGTGGGTCTAAGTCTGCATTTTGGTTATCAAGAAGAAGGGAGCTGGGGTGTAAGTGTTTAGCACATTTTAACTTACTGGCCTAATTTTAGTAAGGACTCCCATCCTTGCCTTGCAGACTGGTGTTCCAGAATGCAGTCTCTTGGGTAGGTATTCCAGAGAATGACCCTCATGTCCTTTTCTGGAGTTGAAGAAGGGTTGCTACCTGGATGGGGAAAGGGATCTAGGGTTCTAATTGTTCCTTAAGGAAATTTTCAACAAATCCTTTTTATCACTCCCACCTGGCACTCCTGACTCTGAATTACTTTTTGCCTCTAATTCCTGAGACAAGATTCTCAGGTAAAATCAGCCTGTCTCTTAGGTACCATAGTGATGGGCTCAAGTTTCAGCTTGTTGGGGTCTGCTAAGTCAATGGCCACTTCTCCATCCAGTTTCCAGTTTCCAAAGCACTGATTCCTGTTTCCTCCTGAAACTTCTCTCTCACTTTCTTTGTCTTTAGAGATTTATGCTCTTTTTCTTTCTTCATTGTCGCTTTAGTATAGTTTTAGAAGGAGGCTGAAATAAACAGGTGTGCTTATATAATAGATCTTCTTTTATTACATATTTGATTTGGAAAACATAGGAACTAAATCTGCTAAGTAATATGCATCATCCTTCTGGGTAATGCTGGTTTTTGTCAAATGCAAACTGTGATGTGAAATAATGCGATTGGCTTTCTGATGTGGCTCATAATCCACCTCCAAAGGCAATTTAAAAAAATCAGTGTCAAAATGTTTTGAGCAATAGCTGTCTGCTTAGGATAAGTGCCTAACCTCCAAGGGGACTACTTTGTAGGGGATAATACTACTTTAGATATTTTAATTCTGGTTTTGTATAAAAGTTGATTTTTTTTACTTTTCTCATAATGCCTTAAAATTGTTCTTTGGCATTTTCTCTTGGGTGTGTTTTGTCAGTGAAATCATTAACTCCACAGGGGAGACTTGACTCTCCGAGAGTGGTCATTGGACCATCTGTACTAAAGCCATTTAGGAAATTAGTAAAAATGCACTGTCCTGAGCTTCAACTCGGGCCAGTTGGACCTGAATGTCTGGAGATTTGGGGTCTGGAATTATATTTTTAATAGGTATCCCTGGTGATCTTAAAGCACAGTAAACCACTGCTTAAAGCACAGAGAACCACTGCTTTGATTCGTTATGTGACTTGTTATAGTCACCCTCTGTTAGATTTATTGGGCCAGAAGCAAGAATACAAATGGAAGCTCACATAGCATGTCTAAAAATTTAAAAATCAATTAATAAAAAGGTTATAAATCCACCTAAGGGTATTAAAAAGAATATATTCTAGTCTCTTTCACAAGTATCTCTTAATAAAAACCTGGAAGGAAAATTTCAACATATGGCATTCTCAGGCTTCTTAAAATTCCAGCCAGATCTTGGAAATACAGAAAGAGCTGGCCCTAGACCCTAACCCTAGGCTGTGGCCTGTCCCCCTTCTCTCCCATTACGGCCCAGATTTTCACTGTGAGTGACCTCAGGATCACATGCAAGCACGGCCCTACATCCAAGCTCTATGCACAACTCCTCCACAAACAGCATCTCTTGGGAGCAGGGGAAGGAGTACATCAGTGGTGCAATTTACTCTCAGGAGGCTGGACCCTAGGAAGAAGCCTGTGCAGGTCCTAAAAGTTGACTCGAGACCATTTGGGTGGACAATTCTAGGGTCCTCAGTCCCTGGAGCATGGTCTAGAGGGAGGAGCATGAACTCATAGTGGTCCTACAGACCCCTCACCCAGCGTGGGGTGTGGACAGAGCAGGAGCCTTTTACCTAAATCTAAGAGTGGTACTGCTCCTTCATGCCCAGTGCAATGTGTGATGGCACCAAGCCTGTAACTGGATGCAATAAAAATGAGATACAATCTGTGGACACTCTGTCATAACATCCTCCTCTGGCCCCCATTCCTTACCCCGAATTTCCCATTATCTTAGCAAAGACAATTTGGAATGTTTTGTATGGCAAGTGGTTTTGAGAAATGTATTCCATTTCTCTCTTGTATGAATCTATTTCTATTCCTGTTCTTCCTTTATTTTTAAGTGACACAGAACCTGTATTGCTTACAATGTTCTCACTTCTGTGCAAGTTTGATAATTATATTCTATTATTATTTATATATTGTAATTAGCAGGGCCAAAAATATACCAAGACCAAGGCCAGTCTTCTAACACCCATTAATATTAATACTAACATTGGATAAATAAGAGAGTCAGTAAATGAATGTCAGTGAGCTATAAAATACATGACAGTTCTTTCAGCCACCTTTTATAGACAGAAGCTGGCCACCAAGAAGATGTATAGGCCTAATAAATCAATGGAAAGGAATTCTGAAATGGATAAATCAATATTGAAGCAGTCAGAGAATCCTACAGGTGTATGACAATGACCCACTGGGGTCTTCAAACCTCAGCCAGAAGGTCTAGCCAAGATAGTCTGTAATGATAGATGGACTGAAATGATAAATACCTCTGTGGAGGAACCTTGGATTGTTTGCATTGTTCTCCGAAGCACCCTGTACACAATGGCAACATAAACTGACTTTTTAAATACTAAAGAAAAATTTCCTAAGAGGCTCCAGTTGTAAATCCATACACCTGGGGTGCATCACCATGGAATTAGGTCATTTGCATAAGTAGTTTCAGGTGTGATTAGTTTTCTACATAATTAGTCTGGTTACCATTTGCATTTTACAGATGTGCAGTCATGCACTGGCTGTTGGTGAGAGTATATTAATTCCTTCTTTCTGGAATATAATGTGGCAACATATGTAAAAATACTAATAGCCTTTCACTCGTTATTTTACCTCTAGGAAGCTAACCTAAAAAAGTCACGTGAAACTGATAAAGATGTTCGTTTTGTTGTTATTTACGATTTTAAAAATAGAAATACCCTCTTAAATGTCCATCAATAAGAGAGTGCTTAAATGAACAATGATACATTCATAAAAATATTAAAATGCATATAGTAAAAAGATACTGTCAAATAAATTTAATAATATGAAAAACTTACAATTTGAAGCTGGATTAAAAGCAGGCTACAAGACTACATTTATATACAAAATATAGGGCGCCTGGGTGGCTCAGTTGGTTAAGCGACTGCCTTCGGCTCAGGTCATGATCCTGGAGTCCCGGGATCGAGTCCCGCATCAGGCTCCCTGCTCGGCGGGGAGTCTGCTTCTCCCTCTGACCCTCCTCCCTCTCATGCTCTCTGTCTCTCATTCTCTCTCTCTCAAATAAATAAATAAAATCTTTAAAAAATATATATATATATACAAAATATAATCATAATTTTGTTTTAAAATGATGAAAAATTATTAGAAAATATATCCTTTACAATATTATCCCTGTGTTGTCTTCATATTTTTCTGTTTTTCCAAGTTTTCTGTAAAGATCTGCATTATTTTTATAATCAGAAATAACTCTTATCTTAGTTAAGTTCTTTGCCATTGATCTCTTAATTCCACTTCAGAGAATCTATCTTAAAGATATACTCCAAAATATTTCTAAAAATCATTATTTACAATGATTTCTAATGTCAAAAAACAGAAATTTCCTAATTGTCAACACTAGGTTAAGAAAATGACATCATAAAATATTAGGAAGACATTAAAATTATAACTTTGTGAACTTTTAACAATATGAACAACATATATTAATGTTAAGTAAACAATTACTGCATAATATGTAAGTATGATATAAATATTTGTAACTGTAATAAATGCTTCAAAATGCTGTGGTTTAATGTTTGGATGATAATGTTTACTGTTTGGATGATAAGACTATTGATGTACATTTATTCTTATTACTTTAGTTTTCAAATATCTATTGCAAACATGTTTAACATTTATAATTGGATACTAATAAGTTAACTTTATATTATCATTTTAAAACCTTTCTTTGGGTATTAGTTCACTGTTTGGCATTGTCTTTCCTGCATAAATCACACCCAGTACTTGGGTTTCACTAAAATTGCTACAAAAACTTAAAGACCCTCGTGATGCAATCTGAGTGTAGAAAACTCAGTGTTATTTTTCCTCCTTTTTATTCTACTACATTTTTTAGTCATTTGCCTTTATTAAGTTTTCCAAAGAGTGAATTCATTTTTCTTAGGAAAAACTCTTTTTCTCACTAATATTTAATCAGCTTTCACAACATTTAATTAATATTTATTTACAAAACCAAGTACAACTTGTATAATACAGCTTTGGGAACAGACACAACTAACTCTCTATAAACATTCTACTCAGTTGGGGGGAGGGTCACAGATGCTCGGGCATGTCAGAGAGTAGCCCACACCTTCAAGATGATCGTGTGGGTAGGCAACAATCAGCATATTTATAGGGAAGTAGGGAACACAAGTTAATTTGGCCACTGAAGTAGTGGGCTTATTGACTGGTTAGCCCCAGTGCTAGATGCTAGGGGTATAAAGATGCGTAAGACTTACACACTGTTTAGTTAGCATTATGGGTTGACATCTGAGACCACACTTAAGCCCCTCTGTTCACTCACTCCTATGATTGAGAAACATATAGTTGAGACTCCTCTGAGAATATTTAAGAATAAAATTGGAAACACATGAAGAGGTGCTTAACCTCGTTAGTCACTAGGGAAATGGAGACTAAAACCCAGTAAGATGTCACTACCCAATCAA
Organism: Phoca vitulina; assembly: GCF_004348235.1. Taxonomy (NCBI): domain Eukaryota; kingdom Metazoa; phylum Chordata; class Mammalia; order Carnivora; family Phocidae; genus Phoca; species Phoca vitulina. Next base: position 8,370,521 of record NW_022589729.1, read on the forward strand.
GATGATTATAATCTTTAGAAGACCTGACAATACCAAGTGCTGGTGATCCAGTATAACTACTGGAATTCTCATCGCTTGCTGGTGGGAATGCAAATGGTACAGCTGCTTTGGAAAACAGTTTGGCAGTTTAATATAAAATTAAACAGATGCTTACTATATAACTCAATAAGTCCACTACTAGGTATTTTACCAAAAGAAATAGAGACATAAGTCTACATGAAAACATATATTTAAATGTTTGTAGTGGCTCTATTCATAGCAAGCCAAAAATCAACACAATTGTTCATCATCTGGTAGGTGGATAAACAAGCTGCGGTATATCTATACAATAGAATATTACTCTGTTATAAAAAGGAAAGAATTGCTGTACAAGAATTTCAAATAGGGGCGCCTGGGTGGCTCAGTTGGTTAAGCGACTGCCTTCAGCTCAGGTCATGACCCTGGAGTCCCTGGATCGAGTCCCGCATCGGGCTCCCTGCTCTGCAGGGAGTCTGCTTCTCCCTCTGACCCTCCCCCCTCTCATGTGCTCTCTCTCATTCTCTCTCTCAAATAAATAAATAAAATCTTAAAAAAAAAAAAAAAAGAATTTCAAATAAATTATGCTAAGTGAAGGAGCCCAGACTCAAAGCAACATACAGTAAGAGTTGGTTATATGACATTCTGCAAGAGGTGGATCCTGACAGAGATCTGAGTTCCTATGGCTTCCGTGGGAGATGGGACAAGGAGAGGGAGAGGAAGAAGGGAGGGGAGAGAGAGAGACGCATCTGAATTGCTCTCTCATTAATCACATCAAGTTTTCTGCTTCAGCTTCATCTCTCAGTAAAATGATACTTAAGACTAAATTCTACATTCCTTTCAAAGAATCCTAAATGAGCCAATCTTAAGGCAATATGGAAAGCATTCTAGTTTTATACCCTGGGATGCTGTTACACTTCATCTAGGAAGGTACATATGGTATAGTGTTAGTCTCTTTCCTAAGGAAGAAATTAATAGGCCTAGCTTTTTAGAGAGTAAATAACTCAGAAGGTTTTGAACTTCTGGGCTCTTTGCAAAGTTGGGTATTTAAATCAGTTAAATACTGTTTTTAAGACAGTTAAATACTTAGTGCCTAAAGGCAACAAGTTATAGAGTTGCTAATAGGCTGGTTTAAAACTCCATGGTTATTAAGAAATTTAGTTTTGCCCAGGGGAGCTTTAGGTATACATCTTAATACTAGACAAGTAATTAATACTAGTATTTTAACTGTTTTTTTAGATTTTAAAATGTAATTACCAGGGTAATCTTGAACATATTCACACTGTAAAAAAATCCAAAGATAACAGAATTCATCTCTCTTGCCTTCATCCCAGCAACACAAATCCATTTGCAGAGGCTACCACCATTAGTAGGTGACGATATCATTCTAGATCATCCAATGCATTTTCCAATGTTTGTATGTGTGCATTATTACTTAATATACATGCACTTTGAAACTTCTTTTTACAGGACACCTGGGTGGTTCAGTCAGTTAAGCTCCAGCTCTTTAGGCTCAGGTCATGATCTCTTGTGAGATCGAGCCCCACGTGGGGCTCTGCACTCAGCGTGGTGTCTGCTTGTCCCTCTCCATCTGCTCCTCCCATCATGTGCTCTCTCTCTCTCCCTCGAATAAATAAATAAAATATTTAAAAAATAAAAAAATAAACTTCTTTCTACATAAATATATACATTTGTACAAACACACACATAAGCCTGTTTATTTCTTTTAACATCAATAGTATTGAACTGGTGCATTGTTACTCAACATGCTTTTACTGTTAACAATGTATTGTGTACATATTTCTGTCACTACACAGATTTCTCTCATTCTTTTTAACTGTGTATACTTTATTATAGTGTAGAAAGTATTACAGTTTTTATTTGTGACTAGTTTTATTTGAAAACTAGTATATGAATCTGTTAGAAAATTCAGATAATACAGAAGTATCTGAGGGAAATTAAGTCTTTCTCTGACTGCAAACTCCTGATTGCTTTATGGTCTTTCCTATCAGTTCCCTGTGTAGACTTTCAAAGGCATTCTATGAATATATAATAAAAAATATATTTGCTTACACATAAGCACATATATAAACAAAAATGGATATGATGTGTTTTTTTTTAGTTTTATGTTTGTGGTATACTTCCTTTTGTGTTAAAGATATGTGTATTTGGGTGTATAGTATGTAGGTATGTCATATATAACATACAATATAGGTTACTGTATAAAAATTATATATAATATTTTTGAAAACTGGAAGTAAACACTACACTCTCTGAACTTTGCTTCTTTCATTAACAATGAATCTTGTAACTCCATTTTAGCACACAGGGATACATCTCATATTTTCATATGGATATAAAATTTTATTCTACTATCTCCCAATGAATGGACATATATGATGTTTCTGGTCTTCTTCTATAACGAGTAACATTTCAATGGATTTTCTTGAAATTACAATGTTGCATATATGATAAAAATTCCTAGAGGAGCCACAATTTATGCATCCATTCTTTTACTGACATTTAGTAAATCCCAATATCTTATTATTATATAAGTGCTCCAAAAGGCATCTTTCCACATAGTTCCTAGTATAAATGCATGAGTTATTGCTCTAGAAAAAAATAGAGTTGGAATTGTTGAAGGTTTATTGAAATTTAATTTTAAAATACACTTTCAATTTGTCCTCCAAAAAAGCTCTATTGCTTCCACCAACTGAAAATGAACAAATTTACCCCTACATTTACCATCGTGTAATTTTTTTTGACATTCAATGAGTGGAAAAAATGGTATTTAATGATTATTTTCATTTTAATTTCCCTGCCTCCTGGTGAGGTTGAACTTGTATGTTCTTGTGGTTGTGTTATTTGTAATTTCCTTTTCTGTATGGTATCTGTTAGGGTTAGGGTTGGACTCAGTTTTATTGAGTTATTTGTTTTCTATTGCTTCATAGAAATTCTTTACATATTTTGGATATTATTACTCTTTATTCTACATACATTATAAATATGTTTGCCCAGCTTTAGGTTTTTTGGGACACAAAAGTTTTAAATTTTGATTTAGTCAAGTTTATCCTTTTTTTCCTCCATTACTGCTCTTATATTTTCTTTTGTTGAAGAATATCTTCTGTAGATTCGCCTCCTATAGTTACTTCTTACTTCTAATTTTTATTTTTAACCTTTAGCTCTTTAATCCACTTGTAATTTATTTTTGTGAATCATGTGAGATAGTGATCTTTTTATTTTTTAAATAGGCAGTCAATCTTCCAACACAATTTGTTGAGGCACTCTTTCAACATTGACCTAAAATTCTACCATAATCATGTAAGAAATTCCCATGCATACATGAGTCTGTTTCTAAGTTTGCTCTGCTCTTTGACTGATCTATTTTTTACTCTACCAATACCATGGTGTTTTCATTACTAAGTTTTTAAAATATATTCTGAGATCTGGTAGGAGAAGGTGCCGCCTTTACTTCTGAAGTATTTTCCTTCAGAAAAATATTCTTTGTTTTCCTTTTGCGTTTTCATTTTTTCAAATGGGTTTTAGAGTTAACTTATCAAATATTTTACAAACTCTCAGGCGCCTGGGTGGCTCAGTTGGTTAAGCAACTGCCTTCGGCTCAGGTCATGATCCTGGAGTCCCTCGATTGAGTCCCGCATCGGGCTCCCTGCTCGGCAGGGAGTCTGCTTCTCCCTCTGACCCTAACCCCTCTCATGTGCTCTCTCTCATTCTCTCTCTCTCAAATAAATAAAATCTTTTAAAAAAGTATTTTACAAACTCTCTTGATATATTAATTGGGATTGCCTTGAATTTAAGGAATAATTTGGAGAGTACTGTCAGCATTTAAGCAATAAACTATTCCATGTAATCATAATTTTTAAGAATATGGGTGAAGAGAGGCGCCTGGGAGGCTCAGTCGTTAATCGTCTGCCTTCGGCTCAGGTCATGATCCCAGGGTCCTGGGATCGAGCCCTGCATGGGGTTCCCTGCTCGGCGGGAAGCCTGCTTCTCCCTCTCCCTCTGTCCCTCCCCCTGCTTGTGTTCCCTCTCTGTGTGTCTCTCTCTCTGTCAAATAAATAAATAAAATCTTTTTTAAAAAAAAGAATATGGGTGAGAACTTCCATCCTAGTTGAAGAAAATGTATAATTAGTTTTATATTTGCATTCTTCCATTCTCTGTCTTTCCATAAACTTTCCAACTCAGTTCTACAGTTCTAACCCATAATATCCACTGAGTAGGATTCAATCATAATGAAGCTTTATTTTAAATTAGGAATCAGTCTAGGAAAATAGGCATTTTTAGCTAAGGGAGGGCCAAATCAGCTTCAAAACTATCTAATTTTTCTTATTGTCCCAGTGCTTAATAAAATATTTGCAATATCATTTTACTGAATGTTAACTTCATAAACATGCTTTTTTACCACCTTTGTATGGGGAAACTGTATTAACCTAGACTTCACTTACTTTAGGATTTTGTGGTAATTCAACTTTAGCTGGACTGATGATTCACTTTTGCCCTACTTAAAAAGGTTTACTTAGCAAATTAATAGTGTAAATAGGCAGTGAGCATGTTTAAGCCACTTTGAACACTATTTTTAAGGGCTTTAGCAAATTAATTTTATGCAAATGGTGTTGCTAATGCTAGTCCTGCTAATCTGTTCATTAAAGCCAGAGGGAGCAAACTTTATTTTGGCAATTAGTTGAAGTTACTATATGTATTAAAAAGCACTAAACTGCATTTCTTTTAAAGCGTATTATAAATTTAGACTTTTCATTAATTCAGATTTTTCCCCATTCCATGGTGGGAAATAATGAGCTTTGACTTTTACCTTTGGTAGCTGTGGGGGGAGATTGCACTGCTCAGAGCCACTAACACTAAGTATCACAAGTTCTTTGGCTTCGGGGAAAATGTACTTGGTCAGCTCATACCTGTAATTGAAAGACCTGGCTGGGAGGAGCACCACTGCCCGTCTGAGGGAGAGAAGCCGGAAGACTGCCCTCGTCTGTCTTTCAAAGCCAGAGAAGAAATGCCATTGCTTAACAGGACGATGATGTGCCCTGATCCATTATCAAATGTCAAGCGGCTGTTGCGTTCCACTACCCTCCCTGCTCCAGAAACGCCATGTCGTCTGATAGTGTTTGGAACGAGAGACATAGCAGGTGGCAACTATCGATGTGACCTTTCAGGTTATCTACAGGACACTGAGTGCATTTAAAGGGATAAAGTTGACATTTGTGGTTATGATCATTCATATTCTCGTCATCTGTCCATTGATCTAAGACACTGGTCACATCAATGTCTAGAAGCCCAGTGACAAATGTGACATATGACTGATAGGCAAAAGCTCAAGTGAATTTTGCCATTTATTATTATAATTATTGTTGAGTCAATTTTCTTTCCCCAATTATGGGGGCGTCAGGTAGTGAGCTGTCAAAAGTAAAGATATGGCTTCATAATGTCATAGCAAGCTATAGGAAATACTTTGATGTAGAAAAAGGTTGTCTTTCAGCACCCATATCTGCTTCTTTCTCCACTATTCCCTCCATAAATAACTTTTTAAATGATTAAACCTATGATTTTTTTCTTTAGGGGAGTCATATTATACCAGATGCTTTTTATCGTTTGTTTTTATGCTCAAGTGTATTCATTATCTATTTTTTTATTGAGGTATAATTGACATATAATATTGTATTAGTTTCAGGTGTATAACATAACCATTTGCTATTTGTATATATTGCAAAATCATCATCACACTAGTCTGGCTAACATCCATCATCATCCATGGTGATTTTTTTTTCTTTTTTTTTTCTTTTAACGAGAAACTTCAAGATCCACCCTCTTAACCACTTTTAAATATGCACTATAGTATTAACTATAGTCACCATGCCATGCATTAGTTCATTTTATAACTGGAAATTTGTACCTTTTATCTCCCTTTACCTATTTGCCCACCCCACTCTCTCACCTTTGGCAACCACCAAACTGTTCTCCATCTCCATGAGCTCAGTTTTTTTTGAGGGGGTAGCTTAGAGGGATGTTGGGGGTTTTTCATGGTTTTTTTTTAGAGAGAAAGCACACATAAGCAGGGTGGGGGGGCAGAGGAAGAGAGAGAGAGAGAGAGAGAATCTTAAGCAGGCTCCACACCCAACGTAGAGCCCAATGTGGGGCTCAATCTCACAACCCTGAGATCATGACCTGAGCTGAAATCAAGAGTTGGACACTTAACTAACTGAGCCACCCAGGTGCCCCTTTTCTAAAGATTCCACATGTAAGTGAGAAAATAGTGTTTCTTTTATCTTTTTCTGTCTGACATTTAACTTAGCATAACATCCTGTGGGTCCATCAATGTTGTTGCAAATGGCAGGATTTCATTCTTGTTTATGGCTGAGTAATATTCTGGGGTGTGTGTGTGTGTGTGTGTGTGTGTGTGTGTATGTGTGTGTGTATGTCACATTTTCTTTTCCATTCACCCACATTTTGGTTGTTTCCATGTCTTGGCTACTGTAAATAGTGGTGCAATGAACATGGGGGTGAATATATTTTTTTTCAAATTAGTGTTTTTGTTTTCTTCGGGTAAATTCCCAGACATGGAATTGCAAGGTCATATGGTAGTTCTATGTTTAACTTTTCAAGGAACCTCCATACTGTTTTCTACAATGGTTGCAGCAATTTACGTTCATACCAACAGTGCATGAGGGTTCCCCTTTCCTCCACATCCTCACCAACACTTCTTATCTCTTGTCTTTTTTTTTTTATAATAGACATTCTGGGTATGAAGTAATATCTCATTGTGGTTTTGACTTGCATTTTCTTGATCATTAGTGATGTTGAGCATCATTTTATTTACCTATTGTCCATCTGTATGTCTTCTTTGAAAAAATGTTTGTTCAGATCCTCTGCCCATTTTCAAATCAGATTGTTTGGCTTTTTTGCTACTGGGTTTTATGAATTCTTATAAATTTTGGGTATGAACTCCTTATCAGATATATGATTCACAAATATTTTCTCCCACTTGATAAGTTGCCTTTTCATTTTGTTGGTGATTTTCTTTTCTGTGCAGAAGCTTTTAGTTTGATGTAGTTCCACTTGTTTATTTTTGCTTTTGTTGCCTCTGTCCTTGCTGTTAGATCCAAAAAAAAAAAAAAAATCTTCATTATCTACTGCTGTGTAACAAATTATCCCCCATTTAGCAGATTTAAACAAACATGTATTCTTAACCAGTTTCTGTGGTCGGTAATCCTGATGAAGTTTACTGGATACCTTTGCGCAGGATTTCTTAGAAGTTTGTAATCAAGACGTTAGCAGGGGGCCTGTCACATGTTTGTGCTCAAGGTGACAACGGGGGGCAGTTCTGCTTCCAAACTCACTCACGTGGCTGTTGGCAGACCTCCGATCCTTACTGGCTGTTAGTAGAGACCTCAGTTCTTCTCCACATGGGCCTCTCCATAGGGCAGCACATGACAGTTGGCTTCCCTAAGAATAAGTGCGCTAGCAAAAGAAAGAGTCAGTGCCTGAGACGGATGTCATAGTCTTCGTAAGTTAGTCTCAGAAATGGCATCCCATAACTTTTGTTAAAAGTGAATCACTAGATCCAGCCCACATTCAAGGGGAGGGGATTACACAAAAGTTGAATACCGGGAGGTAAAGATCATTCAGGGCCATCTTGAACGATGGTGCCTACTACTCCAGGGTAAATGGATGAAGTAGGTGTCACATTCCTAATGTGTTTCAGGGACAAAGCAACTAAGATTTACAGTTACTGTGTAAGAACACACAGTTAATATTTTAGAATAGGGATTTGAATCAGATCATTCTGCTGTTTTCCATATTTTAATCACTACATAGTACTGCCTCTCCAGATTAGGGGCACTTTATTTACCCTCAAGTGTGCCAGAAAACACGTTCTACTGTCTCAGGACAAGGTAAAATAAACATATTCAGGCTCTTAAGAATTACTCCCAGGAGCAAAACATTAAAGTTGGTTTTGTTCTGTTTGGTTTTGGTTTTAAAAAACCTTTAGGGTCTGGGGTGCCTGGGTGACTCAGTCGTTAAGCGTCTGCCTTCAGCTCAGGTCATGATCCCAGGGTCCTGGGATCGAGCCCCGCGTCGGGCTCCCTGCTCCGCGGGAAGCCTGCTTCTCCCTCTCCCGCTCCCCCTGCTTGTGTTCCCTCTCTCACTGTGTCTCTCTGTCAAATAAATAAAATCTTTAAAAAAAAAAAAAGAAAAAAAAAACCTTTAGGGTCTGACATAACTGGCTTTGTTTAACTACTGGCATTATTGCTCATTAGCTTTGTGATTTTATTCATGATCCTTAATATTTCTGATCTTCATTTTATTTTATTTTCTGTCACTGGAATAAAATCACTTATTTCATAGAACTCTTTCAGGATCAAAAAAGATATATATAAAGATTCCTAACCTATATTATATATATATATATATAATTTATAATTCATGCTCAATTAGTTTCCTTTCTCCTCATACCCCACCCAATTGTGGAAATTCAACAGACAGAAACATGAATATTTTCTTTAAGCAAAGGAACTTTTCTTGAGGTCCAAAAATCACTTAGATAGCTTGCCTACGCTTATGACCAAATATTTAAATATATTACATTCTTTTTTTTTTTTTTTTTTAAGATTTTGTTTATTTGAGAGAGAGCACATGCAGGGGGAGGGGTAGAAGGAGAGAGAGAAGTAGACTCCCTGCTGCACAGGGAGCCCGATGTGGTGCTCAATCCCAAGACCCTGAGATCATGACCGGAGCCAAAGGCAAACACTCAACTGACTGAGCCACCCAGGTGCTCCTATAGTACATTCCTTATTGGTGAGAACTTTAAACTTCTTTAACGAAAGCCTAAACTCACAGTGAGAGACATGCTCCTGTTCCAGGCCAGGAGAGAGTTGGAGACTGCTCAGATCATCTGGGTCATATAAAAAAAAAAAAGTTGGTGCCTGTAGAGGAGAAAGGTGCTTTAGATGGGAAATTAATCTTAATTTTAGTTTTGTTTTTCTCTCCCTCTCTCCCATGTATATTTCTACATTGAATACCATGGATTGAATATGACTGCAGTTAAGACAGAAACACATGTCCTATCCTATTCCATACTTTTCCCATATCTATCCCATAAGAGACTACTCTTATCCTGAATTCAATTCTTCTGATCCTTATTGAACTCATAAAATCCAGTTCTTAGTGGTGCAATTTTGCTATCCCCAATGTCATAAATCATTTGAAAGACCAGATTCCAAAAGGTGTGAAAGTAAATTGATACAGAGGGCAATTTATGTCTCCTCTTTGTATTTACTTTTTGTAAGACAAATGCACAAACATTTCTTGAAGATATTTTGTTACAGAAAACTCTCAACCAAACTTTGATAAAAATGTATTTTGTTCTGTAGCTTATCTAAAAATGAGAATGTTGTTGGTGTTAGATGGTTTTATACCCCAAAGGGTTAAGAGATTAGCTGCAATGTATCCTTGGACAGCTTATGATCATTGATTTTTTTTTCTTAAGCTGATTTTTCAAGAGCAACAGTGATTGTCGCCATTGCTCCCACAAAGTTAGGGAGAAAAGATACCTTGTGCATTTTTAAATGGAACTTGAGTACTAACTCATGTCTTCTTCAAACTGGCATGAACACAACACCAATTAAATTATATTAACTGACATTTATAAAACAACTACCATGTGAAAAGTACTGGGCTAAATATTCTCATCTCTATTATTTAATACTCATATCAACCATATGAATGATTATTATCATTATCATTTTTTAAATTCAGGGGATAAGTTTAAGAAGATTAAATGATTTTCCCAAGGTTATATAGATAATAATTCACAGAGCCAAGATTAGAACTTATATCTTTTGACTCCAAGTAAAAAGCTCTTTCTGTCCTATGTCAAACATGGATAGAATGTGTGGCCACATTTTTTTTAAAAGTTTGCTATTAATTACATAGGATAAATATGTTTCTCGGGGCGCCTGGGTGGCTCAGTCGTTAAGCGTCTGCCTTCGGCTCGGGTCATGATCCCAGGGTCCTGGGATTGAGCCCCGTATCGGGTTCCTTGCTTGGCAAGGAGCCTGCTTCTCCCTCTCCCACTCCCCCTGCTTGTGTTCCCTCTCTAGCTGTCTCTCTCTCTCTGTGTCAAATAAATAAAATCTTTAAAAATATATATATATATGTTTCTGATGACATTGATTCTTCATTAATATTCCAAGAAAGTACTTTCAAGGGCCTTACTGTTTTGCAGGAGAACAATAGGAACTTCTATTTTAAATTTCAAATTCTCTGCCAATTTCCTTACCCAAATTGCCTGCCATTAGAACCACAAGATTAGCATTCAAGGATGAGGTGTTCTTTAGGATTGAAACCAGTCATGGTTAGGAAAAAGAAAACATAGTCAACTCTTGACTAACTGAGATAATAGGGGACTGGAATTTTGTGCATAACTGAGGCCTGTAATGAATTCTAAGTTTTTAATTTTAACTAGCAGTTTCAATTTTTTTCTCAAAAAAAAAATCAATTTTAATTTTTTCTGAGTTCCACTAAGAAGAAGCAAAATTAAATATTATGTTAGTTAGAATTAAGTTCAGCTATGGTAGAGGATGTTCCCCAAATTGTGAGTGAAATAGTTAATTTTTCTGTCATATTCAGTCTGGAGATGGCCAGTCCAGGAGTGACATGGCAGCTCTAGTCCTCAGGACCCGGCCTTCTTTTCGAAGCAGTATTGCAGTATCCCTTGGGTGCGGCCATGGTGCTCCTCTCCGAGATGGCTATGGGCACCAGCCATCACAGACACACATCTCACAGCAGGATGGAAGACAGCAGGAACAGAAATTTACCCCCATTTTAAAGATACTTCCCAGAAGTCTCACATGGCTCTGCCCCTTAAACCAAGGTGAACATTAACCCCATGAGAAGCTGGAAATGTAGTTCTAAGTGAAGGTGTCAATATGTCTGACTGAAAATAAAGGTTCTATTAATTTGAGAGAGAAGTTGAGGATATATTGTTGGTGACAACAAGGTATATCTACCTCAGAAACTGAGCTACTAATTTTTAGGGGTGTATAAAAAATAATGTCTGATGAAGTGATCAAAAGGCTGGCAATCAGAAGATGCAAAGACAGTGTACCACTTCCTGGGTAACCAAAAGTAGAGTGAAAACTCTCCATATTTAACACCTTTCATGTTGGAAATTGTGGAGACAAAGTTTTGCACAGAGTAACGGCATGTATGGCCAGATTTATGACCCAATAGACTTTGACTGTGGCAAGAGATGCTTGCCTAAGACAGGGATCATTTCCCTGATGAAAACCTGAAAAGTCTATCCAGAAACATCTTAGCTTTCAGTACTAACCTATATGGCCTGTATATACGGTAATTTATTGAAGCTAGGTTTTGAAGCTATTCAATCTTCAAACTATCTCTTGGTGTAATGAAAATTTATTACTCACTATATAAATTAGCACTTGCTGTAGTTGTCCAAAATTTATCTCTGTCAAGTTTCAAGAGCCTCTCCTTTGAGCTACCTAGTGTTCTAAGCTGAGGTGAATAAAATTTGGCTCATTCTAGTTAATTTGTGAGGAAAAAGTCATGTAGTAGCTCTGCCCCACCCTGATAATCTACCTATTCCTAGTGATCCTGGCATTCCCATTCCAAAAGGGAAGAGTTTTTGTGTTTGTTTGTTTTTTTTAATGCCCTCACACCCCAACATCAGTCCTTCTTGTCTTCTTCAGCAATTTTCTTTCCTGCCCTTGACCACATGCTTTTTGACAATGCCCTGACTACCTGACTACAGAAACTAGTGGTAACAGCATAACCAGTTGAGCACAGACATTTAAGACTTAACACTTACTAATTTTCTTGTCTTGGCTCAACAGTAACTATGTGATGACATTTCATCTCTCTGGGCTTCAGTTAGCTCAATTGTAAAATGAATCAGCCCGGGCTGGATGGTTTCTAAGATCCCTTCCAGCCCAGGAAAAGTCCATGATCCTAGGACTCCAGCATCAGAGCTGATGAAATGTTTCAGGAAATCCCATTCTTCTAGCAACACAGTAATGAATAGATAAGCCTATTCCTAGTAATGACACAAAGCCTCCACCCGCCCTCTGCTGTTAACGACAGCCCGACTGCCTAGTCACCTTGCTGTCCTAAAGGTTCTACAATCTTACACTTCTCAAGAGTGAAAAGAAAGAACTCCATGAGTTGATGTACATATAGTCAAATCTCAATCAGTTATACTGGGGGGGGAAATGGCATGGCTAAATACAGATCACCATTAATTAAAAATCATTCATATTTAGTTTTGGCATTATTGCACATTTTGTGGAGAGCTGATTTCTGCATAAGTATGCATCCGTCTTTTGAAAAAATTGTGCATTTTTATAGTCCAGTGATTCACATTGCCTCTAGAAAAGAGCTCCTCAAGCTGGAGGAAACTAGCCAAGAAATGGCAGGCAATCCACTTATAGATAATTGAGAATGTAATTTTATCTACTATCTTTTATGAAAAAGGACTTGAAGCAGTTTACAAAACTACACATGACACCATGTAATTGAGAATTCCTCATATCCTGTTCAAGCACATCCTCATGCTAGGGCAACTTACGTTCAATTAGGTGCATTTGTCTTTGGGAAGTTTGCACCTAGTCAAGATGGATTCTTAGTATGCGTAAAACTTTTACAAATAAGGATAATAACAGCTCCTCTGCTGTATCAATGAATCACCACCCTTCCAACGTGAGAGACTGACGGCAGCTGTCAGAACACAGATTCTTTGAAATGCTTTATAAATACCATCTAAAGAACCAGATTGTTCTTTAACAGCCTTGTTATCCTAATGAAATCACTCTGCTTCCTAATCTTTGCTCCAGACACCACCAAGGTTGGGCAAAGGAAACCCCATCTCCCCAAATGACTCTAAACACCAAGTTTGGATGACAGATTCATGATTGGATCTGCCTCCCCATTAATTTATTTGCAGGAGACACCTGTACCAATAACCTCGTTAGGGTTTGGAGCTGGTCCCTAGAAAGGCATGCTTTCCCTCTCTTGGAATCCGCTTCCCATAATTCTTAATTACTTTCTATTGCCTGGTGGGGAAAAGCACATGACATGGAAAATTTTATAGGGTCTAATCATTAACCAACTCTGTTCTTGTGTGGAGTTAGAGTGTCAAAGAAAATGGTCTGTCTCCGTCCCTCTAGCTACTTTCAAAATCACTGGCCAAAGGAATTTTCCTCGTACATTTTCTGCTTGAGGGCCATTTCCTCGGAGATAAGAGCAAACACTTTCAGAGCTCTCACTCTGTGTTAGGTGCCGCTCTAGCCCTTTATACAGAATTCATTTAATCCCTCACAACTCCATTAGTGAAATCATGCTGTTATTCTGATTTTACAGATGAGAAAACTGAGCCACAGAGAAAAGTCACTTGCCCAGGTGGTGGAGCCGTGACGCAAAGCCAGGTTGTCGGACTCCAGAGGTCTTGCTTTAACAACCATGCTCTTCTCCCTTAGGAAAGAAACTTCATGAAAGAGAAAACAACTTGTGAGCTTAGCCTTTGTTTTTGAACATTTATCCAAACTACAGTGGAGATAAAGGGAGTTCTGAGATACTCCTCCAGTATCACAAAACCAAACTGGTCTGCAGTAAACATTCCAGTTTCATTCTAGTGGCTGGATGTCTTGTGTATTTAGCTCTTGCCCTTCAGTCCTGAGATTGTCAACCTTGGCTGCAATCACCTGGGGAACTTTAAGGAATCCTGATGCCCAGCCCCCCCTCTCCATTCTCCCCCTCGTGACATAGTATCAGACAATGATAATGCTATGAAGAAAACTAAAGACAGGAACAAGAATAGGGGTTCCTGGAGAGAGGGTGTTATTTGAAGAGAGTTTCACTTCTGAGGAGGTACTTGGGCAGAACCTTGATTGAAATGAGGAAGCAAGCCATGCTGGCATCTGGGAGGGTGCTCAGGCAGAAGGCACCACAAGTGCAAAGGTCCTGATAGGAGATGATGCATCCTTACTGTGAAGAACAGCAAGGAGCCCGGGGAGACGAGTGCAGTTGAGTGAAGCAGAGACTGGTAGCAGATGAGGTTGAAGAGGTGGTCAGGTACCAGATGGTGTGAGACCTTACAGACCATGGTGAGGAGCCTGGATTTTATTTCCCAGTGTACAGAAAAGCACTTGGAGTTTGTTGAGCAGGAGAGTGGCATGATCTTATTTATATTTTAAAAGGATGGCTCCTGGCCATATGTAGAAAATGAAGTGGAAGAAGCAAGTTTAGAAGATGGGGACTAGTTGGGAGGGGTATATAGTCATCCTTGAGAAAGAGGCTGTTGACTCAGGCTGTGGGATGGCAGTGGAGAAAGCAGAAGAAATACGGGGGTAAGAGGGAAATGAGGGGGTCAAGGATGACTCGGGGTTTTGCCTGAAAAATTAAACACAAGTATTTACAGAGGTTTAAAAAAAGAAGATTGGAGAGTAGGACGATTGTGGGGTGGGAACAGGAATCAAAAATTGTGTTTACGACCTAGTAACTCTGATTTTCCTTTTGGACATCCAAGTGGAGAGCTTAATAATCAAGTCTGGGGCTCATGAAAGAAGTCAAGCATGGAGATATAAATCTGGAATTCATCAGCATACAAATAAGTGATTTTTGAATGCTTTATAAGCCTCCTAAATAATTTTTTTTAAAAATATATTTACTGCTTGACTGTTTTGCTAATGTATATTTCTAGGTGCTTTAATCAAACTTAAATGTGACCAAAAACATTATGAATCATTTGCAAGCACCTAGATTCTCCTTGTCCCATCCCAACTTTGAAGTAAATGTATTTATTTCCCATTCAACTTCCCACCCATTTTTTCCATTTAAACATCAAATTCTTTTCCTTATCTCTCTTATTTTTTACTAGACCATCCCTACTCCTCACAAGCCAAATAATTTCAGAAGGGGATTTTCTTTTTACAAAGACACTAAAATCCTTCAGTGTGAGTTGAGCTATGAATGCCTAGGGATTGGGGTGGTTCAGTGAACTAATAACTGCCTTCTCACCTCTGGGATCTACGTTCTAATATAGCCTTTGATTAAAGTGGCTCTAAATCATCCTGATTATCATTGCCCTTATTATAAAGTGTGCACCACTCTAATTTGGGTCGAGATACTTTAAGAAGTTTTTTATCATTCATGTAACTGCCTGCCCATGAAACTCTCATTAGATTTGCTCTCTCACATCTTCAACATTTGAGTGCATATGTGTGAACAGCCTGATGAGAAATAGAGATTTGGCATTCACTTGTATAATGTAAGGCCTGCAGGGGGAAATTTACCTGCTTCTTAAAATGTTCAAGGACCAGCTCTGCTTCAATACTTCGGCCTCCTCTCTTCTTCATCTCTCTCTCTCTCTCTGCATTAGGGATACTAAACTCATCTATGTTTGTTCGTTTGTTCATTTTTCAAGGAACACTGTTTTATTATCTAAAATTTACATATTTGTAACAGTTGTTTCTGAGTGGAAAGGACTTATTTATTAACCCAAAGCAACCAGTTTTCCTATGAGATGTGAACCACATTGCATGGTTCATACTGTTTAATCACAGCAATTCACCCTTCAAAATATATACCAGATCTCTGTACTGCATATCTTCACAGCTTGTAAACCAGCATTAGTAATAAAGAATTAATCAACTTAGAATTCTAATCTGGACCTTTGTTTTTCCATTTTGTTGTTTAAGTGAGTCTAGGTTTTATTGCTAAAAAGGGAGCTCAGGAAAGAGAAACTGACAAACTATCCATAATTCCAGTTTACTTCTGGACTATTTTCATATTTGACCCAAACATTGATGTGAAGCAAATACGTTGATGACAGATGAAAGTTAGTAATCCTAACTGAAATTAAAATGTATAGGTATAAAGGTAAATCAAGTCTTAAATATTGAGATTCAAAGATCAAGGGCATAAATGCAGCAATGGGTGGGTCTTGGCTTGATAACTGCTTACTCAAAAAATATTTGGTGGGGCAGATTCATTGGCCCAAGTTCTACATGGGCTAATAGCATTGGGAAGCAACTAGGTGCCACCAAGAAACAAGCTTCATAAATGGAAGCACAGTGTCTGGACCAAGGGGAGTAAGTGGTCTTTTGGCCAGACCACATCTGGATTTTAGATGCATATTAGCACCACAAAATACTGACAAAAGAGAATCCATTCAATGAAAGATAATGGTGGTAGTGAAGAGTGCGGATAATCACATTATATAAAAAAACAGATGAAGCAAGTGGAGGTCTTCAGCCTGTGGACAAGGTAACAACAGAAGCAGCAGGGGTTTGAGGAAGTTAGAGAAGACATTTTTTGAAGGACTATGAGTAAAGGCTGGCTTAGCCTGCGTCTCATGGTTTAATGTAATTGTAGGGAACAGAACAAGAAACAATACTAAGGAGATACATGATAGCAGCCCTTCCCTGGCTGCCCCTCAGAATCATCTGTAGAGTTTTTCTTTTTTTTTTTAAAGATTTTATTTATTTATTTGAGAGAGAGAGAGCAGGGGGAGGGGCAGAGGGAGAAGCTGAGCAGGGAGCCAAACTCGGGGCTCGATCCCAGGACCCTGAGATCATGACCTGAGCCGAAGGCAGATGCTTAACTGACTGAGCCACCCAGGCGCCCGTCATCTGTAGAGTTTTTATGATCAAGACTCCTGAGCCTCATTCCTATTGATTCTGATTCAGTGGCTCTTAGGTGGTGCTTGGTAATCTGTAGTTTTGAAAATATTTTATGGGGAATGATGTTCACCTTGGTTTGAGAACAACTCTAAGGAGGCAAATTTCACTTTGACATAAGAACTAATTTTCTAACAATTTCTACTATTCTGAAGCAGAAATTGAAGTCAGTCTGCCCTTGGTCGGTGGGGGGGGGGGGCAGTAAGCCCCTCATTATTGGAAACGTCCAAGCAGTTGCTAATTATTGAGGGAAGATTTACCCTTTAAGAGTAGGTTGTGTTCAGTGACTCCAGAGGCCACCAGGCTCTGTAAGGACCCGTAAGCTCTATGATGGCAGGAGCAGTGTCTGGTTGCATTTCCCCCCAGCATTTGGGACATTGCAGGTGCTCAAACACCTGTTCAGCATTGAATGAATGGATGCAAGTACCCTTCAGGTAGCAGGTAGCAGGGACACGGGGACTGGAATCTGGTTTCTTAGCACTCATCTCTAAACCCATGCTGCTTCACAGCCAAACGTGTACTCCTTCTCTGTAGTACGTTCTTCCCTTTTCCTCCACATTGGTGCAACAGAAAGTTTCAACTCATATCCAATGTCACAGAATGTCAAAATTAGCTAAGACATAATATAAATGATAACATCTAATATGAAAGTGGCCTTTCTTTTTTTTCTTAATATTTTTATTTATTTATTTGACAGAGAGAGAGAGAGAGAGAGAGAGAGAGAACATGCACAAGCAGGGTGAGAGGCAAGCAGACAGAGAGGGAGAAGCAGGCTCCCTGACGTGGGGCTCCATTCCAGGACCCTGGGATCATGATCTGAGCCAAAGGCAGACGCTTAACCAACTGAGCCACCCAGCTGCCCAGGAAGTGGCTTTTCAAGATGTCTGCCACTTCCCTGTACCCCAGGCCTCACAGCATTCCTCAACCGCACCCCCCCCCAAGCCATCTGCTCTAAGCCAACCCCAGCTTTAGTTTCTCCATTTGCCCACTCATTTGAATCACCAGGATTCCCAGTATCTGTTCTCTTCCAAAAATGACCATATAGGGCTTCTACATTGTTTTAACCTCAAGATTATTTGATTCTAGCTAGAAGAAATCACAACTCTTTAGGGGTACTTTTCTGTCAGCTCAGAACGAGGAAGATTTCCTCGCCATCCACTATACCCACCATGTTTATTTCTGCTTCTGTGCTTTTGTAACTGTTCTTTCTTCTTTCTTCAAATCCAAATCCCATCGATTATTAAGATTAAACTCAAGCTACACCTTCGTCATGGAGTCTTTCTAATTCCAGAATTTGCCAATCTTCCCAATTCTGGACCCCTGTAATATTTATATTCTATTCTCACCATTTGTGGCTTAACCAGTTCTTCTCTTGAAAAGTTGCCCAACAGTATCAGCTTCTGAACACAAGATGTATGACATTTCTTGGTATTTTCCAATGGTTTGACCTAGAGTGCACACAGCATATTTCCTTAGAAAATGCATGCTTGTTGATTTCATGTAAGATTAAATGCATCACTCTGGTTATGATGAAAAAGCATCTGACTTTGGAATTTCTTTGATAATTTCTACATGAAAAGAACCAAAAATACAGCTTTCTGAATGATACACAGCCTCAGAGAGCTCTGTGTGTGTGTGTGCATGTGTGTGTATTTATATAAATGTTGTAGTTATGCCCAGACTCCCCTGTCTTCCAGAAAGTTCCAGGTCTAATTCTGACTCATCTCCATTCTCACCACAGGCTTCACTCTCACCCAGGGCTGCAGAGGATGATGAAGTCCAACTTGTCAGGATGGTTACTTGCTTGCAAAATATTCACACCTTTGACAGAGCTGTCAGATTTTTGTCCCCAAACCAAATGAGCACACAAACTGATTTTCCTCTCTCCAGACTGGAGGGCAGTGCTTTAAATCAACTCTCAGAAATAGTTCAAGTAAGTGGATCTGTACCAGCAAAAGCCCAAGGAGGGTAACTCTTCATCCATAGTTCGTCAGACTCTTAACAAAGATGCTGTCACTTTTTAAAATATAATTAAATGTCCTTCTCCAGAAATGACCAATGGAGATGGTAAAAGGAAGCTTGAGGTGCAATCATGTGAATGCTTGATGCCTTAATAAATGACAATCACCTAAATCTGTATTTTTACAATGAACAAAAAAGCTAGATTGGTGAATATTCTAAAGAAATATCCTCAAAGACTTATAGAGATCAAGCCTCTGAAAGAACAAATAAGAAAAATTATAATATTAAATAAATTCAATAATTTATAAAGTTAATATATACTGAAAATTAGACAATATGAGTTGAAAATTATAGATAATGAAAGATACACAAAAGTAAGTGGTAAAAAAAGTAGAGGAAAATGAGTTCCCAAGTAGACACAGGTTCAGATCAAGGCTTCTAACCTTTTTTAAAAAAAGATTTTATTTATTTATTTTAGACAGAGAGAGAGAGAGAGAGCATGAGTAGGGGGAGGGGCAAAGGGAGAGGAAGAGAAAGAATAGTCAAGCAGACTCCCTGCTGAGCTTGGAGCCCGGCTTGGGGCTCAATCCCATGACCCTGAGATCATGACCTGAGCCAAAACCAAGAGTCGGACGCTTTAACTGACTGAGCCACCCAGGCAGTCCCAAAGCTTTTACCTTTTAAAACACTATATAAAACATTACTTATAGCAATTTTTACTATCAATGGCTACAGGATGAATAGCAAGAGAATCTTATTTGATTAAGTAAGATTTTATGTGGCTAATTCTGCAAGTAGAGAGTATCCTCAGTATGTCCACCGTCCCCAGCCCTCTTCAATCAAATATCACTTCTGACCTAGTATTCCTGGTGCTCATAGACGGGCAGAGACTGGAGGGTGCTGGAAGCTGGAGCAAGACTCTTCTTCCCGGGTAACATGGGGCTTATAGGCCTTGATGGACTAGCGAGAAAGGAAATGCTGGGCTGTATTTGTGTTCTTGCAAGAGACACGGAGGGGTTTCTGAACAAGTACGCTGAGTCCTGCACTGTAAAAGAGAGGAGAGCACAAGCTTTTGAAGTTGGAAGAATAGGAAACCATTTCTCAATAAGGAATTGGCCATTTGCCAGCTGGTACATCATTGACTCAAAGGGCAGTGGCTTCTCTTTCTTCAACCTATATGGAATTGTTCATGCGCAAGCTACCCAGCAGCAAGAGCTGAGCCTCGGGATAAATTTGTCCATGACCAGGCAAAGAGAAATATTAACTCATTTATGGAGTCTGATAACCAGAGAGAGGAAAAATAAGCAGAATACCCAGAACATAAACTAGAATTTTGGGGGGGAAACAGACAACAACTTGAATAGCCACAAAAGAAATACATATACATACACACACACACACACACACACACATATACACACGTATGTAGGTATGTATATAAAATCACATGAAAAGACTTAATTGGGAAAAATATCAAATTTTTAAAATTCAATAGTTCAGGAACCCTAATATACAAATAAGAGGAGTTCCAGGAGGGGAAACAAGGAATAGATAGATGGACAAGAGGCAAAAATTAAGCACAGAGTAGAAGGAAAAAAGACTTCAGTCTGCCTATCAAAAAAGTGTTCATGAAATTCTGGGCAGGCTTGATGTTAAAGCACCTATTTAGTGTATGCTAAAACTCCTGAAACTCCAAGAGAAACTTCTAAATATTTTAGAGTGAATAAAACAAGTTATTTAGAAAGAAGGAAGAGGAAGAGAATGAGAAGAGGAAGAATCAGACTTCTCAGCTGCAGCATTGGAAACTAGAAGATTTTCAGAATTAGAGGTCTGGACTACTGGGTGTAAAGACTGTGACCCAAAAAATTATTCACACCTTAGATAATATTTACCGATCAGCATGAAAGAAAGAAATTTGTAGATATGCAAGGGCTCCGAGACTTTTTCCTCCAAACACTCTTTTTGAAGGGAGTACTCACAAAATGCTATAGTCAAATAGCAAATGAATCGGAAGAGAGATTTTTAAGGTAGAAGATAAAAGAAAAAGCAAGTGATGAGCAGTTAACACTGCAATACTTACAGTTATATCTAAATGATTAATGATAAAGTAACTAGCAATCTGTGATATAAATGCCAAATTATGATTTCTAAAATAAAAATGACATTCTATAAAGGAAAACCCAAGAATTATCTAAAACAAAAAAATTAAACTATTGAAGCAAAATGGGAGCTGTGGATGTAGAAGTGGGGAATAATAGTATCCCAAATATTGTATTTATGGGGGGTGCCAATATGTGTATGTGTGCTGTGGACTATGTAGGAAAAAGAACGTCTAAAAGTCTCATCTTATTGGGATGGACAGGAGCAGTGGATGAAAAAAATAGAAGATATAATAATAGGCATCTTATTTCCACAAAGGAGTTCAGAAATATGTGTTTCATTATGACTGTAAGGGATGGAAAGGTACCCACTAGCAAAATTATTAAAAAAATGAAAATAAGAGAACTTCTAAATTAAAAATGGTGGAAAGAGTAATGAATGGCAATTTGATCAAACAAGAAAAAAATAAAGATAAAGGAAAAAAAAGAAAACAAAGTAAATAAATATCAAAGAGAAATATATTAACAATAATATTGAAGATTGTTGTTAACACTAAAGATGAATGGGCTACATTCTTCTAATGAAGAAACTGTGTTGGGTTGTAAAGTAAAACACACACACATACACACACACACACACACAGAGAATCGTATACATAAAAGGATAATTACTAAATATTTTTTAATTTAGTAACAAATTTTGAAATTTATTTTATTTTCCAGCTTTATTGAGATATAATTGACATGTAATATTGTATAAGCTTAGAGTGTATAAGTTCTTAGCCATTATTTCTTTAAATAAGCTTTCTGCTTCCTTGTCCGTCTCTTCTCCTTCTGGGATTCCAATAATTTGCAGACTGTTTCTTGTGATGGCATCTCATAGATCAGGTAGGCTTTCCTTTTTTTTTTCTTTGTTTTCCTCTGACTAGATAATTTCAAGGGTCCTGTTTTCTAATTCATGGATTCTTTATTGTAATTGTTTCATTCTGCTGTTGATGTTCTGTCTTGCTTTTTTTTTCATTTCATTCATTGTATTTTTCAGCTCCAGAATTTTTGTTCTTTTTTGTGATTTCTCTTTGTTAAACTTCGCATTTTTGTCTGTGTATTGCTTTGATTTCATTGACTTGTCTCTCTGCTTTTTCTTGTAATTTGCTGAGCTTCCTTAAAACAGCTATTTTGAATTCTTTATCTGGTAAATCACAGATCCCCTTATCTTCGGGATTGGTTACTGGAAATTATTGTCAGCCTTTGGTGGTGTCATGTTTTTCTGGATTTTTCCTATTCCTTAAGGTCTCATGTTGTTGTCTTCATACGCAAAATAGCGAATCTCCTCTAGTTTTTATTGATTGACTTCAGAAGAGAAATGCCTTCCATCAGCTCTGCTGAGGCTTCTTAGGCTTTCTTGGATCTATGGATACACCTGCTCCACATTTTTTTCTCCCTCTTGTGGCAGAATTCTTAAGTTTGTATGCTCTCTCTTGACCTTGCAATGCATTAGTCTGGGTGCTGGCAGCATCTCTTTTGCTTTCCCAGGGGTATTGCTAAAGCTTAAGTTTCTGGTTTCTCCCTGGCCCACAGATTTGGGCCAGCTTTCTGCAAGTGCTCACTGGCCATCTGCCAAAGTATGCTCTTAGTACCATCGGGACCACCCACAAAGCTGACCACAGCACAGTGTGTGTGTGCATGTGTGTGTGTGTGGCATATGGGACATTCGGGGTGCTCATGGGCCAGGTGGGGGAATCCATGGGTGGGGCCTCCCCAGCGGCTTGTGGAAAAGCTTCTTGTTGGAGCCCACAACCAAATTAGTAGAATTCATACCCCCTTCGTGCCCTCCAAGAGTCCTATCTGCCATTCTTCCAGCAGCTTCCTGCCCCCTAGTAGTGCAGCTCAAGACTCACTATTCTGGATGGGCTGAGAGAGAGATGGGCCTCTCTGGCAGCATTGTGCCTAGCTGGGGGAAGCTGGATGCTCACTCACGTGCTGTCACTTTCGCAGGCCCTGAAGGTCCTCTTGGGACTGAGCTGTGGTGCATTGGAGGAGGGAAAGGGTAAAGTCTAACTGCTCCTCTTATCCTCTCCAATGCATCCAAACTGATTTTTTTTTTTTTCTCTAATGGTGTGCTAGATCTTCTCTGGAAATCTGGACTTTTCCAAAGGCTCTCTGTTCATAAGCAATTATCTAAGACTGTTCTTCAGGGACTTGTCAGCCGACCACTGGACTGGACCTCAGCTGCCTGGGACTGGGGCTGGTTCAGAGTTCACTTCAGGACCTACAACTGGGAGTGAGGCCTGTATGCCCATTACCCAACATGCAGGCCAGCGAGACTCTTCCTGAGTTCCTTGGGTATGATACTGGACCCCACAGTTCCCAAAAAGGCACTTTTGTCCATGGACGGATGCCAAATGATGTTCTTGAGGGAGGGATGTGATCAAGGAACATTCTCCTGGGACTTCCTGCTTACTTTACTCTCCTGGTTACTAAATATTGATGATGCATGAACTTTCACATGATTTTTACTTTCTTCTCTTTACCTTTATTGACTGGTTGGCTTTTTCTTTCGACTTTCACAATAAGCAGGTGTCGTTTATATAATCAGAAAAAAAGGAAACTAGTTTTATTGTGGAGAAAAAGGTTGGTATGATAATGAAATGAAATTCATTGCCCCCATTTTTTTCTTTTTGGCTCTTGCTGAGAAAACAGTAAAATACTGATACTGTTTATCTCAAACTGCTAATCAGCAACAACTGTGTTCCCATCACAGATGATTTAATTTTCAAAAGCATAAACTGACTTCTGGATCTTTGTTCTGCATCTATGTGCTAGGAGCTACTTACCATTTGTTGGACATTTTCCTGTATGTCAGATCTCATAAGTACATCAGCTCAGCTGTTTCTCAGGTAAGACTATCTCTCTCTATTTTTAAAATGAGAAAATTAACATGACTAAACAGCTGGTTAGTCACAGAGTCGGGATTCAAATCTCGTCTAAATTTCAGAGCTCGTATTGCTTGCCACTACGCTCTATCACTAAGTTTACAAAAACAGATAGACCACACAGCCTTGTCCTTACGTGCCTGCAGTTTGTTTATTTATGTGCAGAGGAAGCTCATAAGTAGACATCAGCCCATTTAATCCTCATCGAATCCCCATGAGGTAGAGGTGCCTATTTTTAGACATAAGGCAATTAAAGCTCAGAGAGAAGTTAAGCTCTTCTTAACACTTCACGGAGTGTAGACAGGGGCAGACCTTCTGCAGAGTGGTTCCCAAACTTAACCGCACAATTTTGTGCTGTCTGGAGCTTTTGTGCTTTGAAGTTTCGCACTGATCGGTGCCTCGAAGCCGCCTATCCTGGATCTGAAACTCCGGAGAGGTTCTAGACTGCTCCTACGCTAAAAATGAGCAATTAGGCTGCAAGAGGATTGATGAATTCCTT
Organism: Phoca vitulina; assembly: GCF_004348235.1. Lineage (NCBI taxonomy): Eukaryota > Metazoa > Chordata > Mammalia > Carnivora > Phocidae > Phoca > Phoca vitulina. The sequence goes on from NW_022589729.1 coordinate 8,394,753, forward strand.
CCAAATTATCAACGCCACGCTAGACTTAATAAACCGTTGTTTCCCCCAAGAGCTCCGGGGAGGTTTTCTTGTCACTGGAATCAATAGAAACGTGATTTTGCTTCTTGTGCAGACAGAAAGAAGAGGTTTAAGAGTATCGAGTCACCACAGAAACATAATGTTCTTTGCCATTCAAGTGTAATTCAAATTTCTCTATCCAGCCTCAAGCGTGTGCTCAAATATAATCGACCAAACAGGGAGATTTGCATGCTGCCCATTGACATACCTCAGGTCACAGATGTCCTACCCATCTGCATGGTGTGTCCTAGTTTTATTTTCCTCTGAAGGAAAACAAATATGCTGCATCCTTGTGGAAAGGAAGTGAGGGGTTGAAGCTGGTCTTAACGCTTCTGTGTCGAAAGAACTCTGCTTAGCTAGGCGTTATTGGAGCCCAAGCCGCTGCGTGTCCGGGAGGGGCTCCTCCAGCCCGCCCCACCCCCGTCGCTGGCTCGGGCCCCTCTCACAGGGTCCGAGGACCGTGTTCATCACGTGGAGTGAAAGCTGACAGGAATGAGCACAGGCAGGGAGCCGTGAGACATGCAGGCATTGTCATGCATGGCTGGCCCGCAGCCATCAACGGCAATTAAACGTGGAGAGCTGGGGATCTCTTTGGACAGGTTCGAGTTCCCTGGTACTGCTGTGATTAGATGTTTTGCACTGTTTCCCTGGAGTCAGGATGTGACATATTCCCTTCCTCTTGCTCTTTTCTCCTCTCTTTTGTGCTGGCCTGGTGCTGCCTGCTCACCCAGCACAGACATTTAGATAACTTCATTTTGACAAGAGTTTGGTCAAAGCAGCTGCGAGAGACACCAGATCGGAGGTGGTCCTGATTCCAGAGAAAGCGGCCCTTAAAAACTGCTCTCTTCTCTTCCAGATGCATGCGTTTTAGCTTAGTAGGTATAACCGGCCAAGGGAGAATTCTTGCTGCAATTTCCTTGTGTTTGTGGTAATTTACTTCCTGAACTGAATTCTGCAGTTTGGCTTCTTTAGAACTCTGCTGGTTTTAAGGGAACTGGAAGGATGCTAGGCTGTGCTTTTTCAGCGATGTTGGTCACTTAGTTCTCTCCAGGTTTGAGATGGGTTGCTACGGTTCCTCAGGTGACTGGTATATAAGTTAGTGGAACTATATTTATGAAATTGGCCTTGCAAGAAAGAGAGACTGGCTCATTTTACCAGGATTAGATATCTAGTTTGGAGTATGGGGGAAAGAACTGAGAAAAGAAAGGAATCCTCTCCTTCTAGGATAAGTGAAAATGGAGGAAATTATCATTGATCTCTTGCCCCTCAGATCTGCCTACAATCATGATTAACTTCCCTTGGTTCGATCATTGCCATCATTCCTTCATTAACCGAGTAATTCACAAACATTTAGAGAATTGCTTCTATGTGCAAAGTAGGGATGCAAAAAGGTCTAATTCAATGTGTCGAACACTTAGTAGGCTCTGATATGTGTCAAGAGCTGTCTGAAGCTTTGGGATACAATGAGGACTAAGGTTGGGGCCAGCTGTCAGGGAGGGGGCTAGACATCTCTAAACACAAGTGTAATCATGAGGACTTAATGTGGGGGGGCATCCGGGAAGTGAGACTCTGAAGTTGCTAAATGATAAGGTCACCGGGGTGTGGAACAGACAACAAACACCTATTAGATGCAACAAAATAAAATGAGTTTTTTGAACCTGTAACTGAGGGGGAAGGGAGATACTAGAATGTAACTAGCAGGTAAGAAATGATCAGTTAAGTTAAATTAAAAGCCCAGCGCCCATTTTCACTACTTTAAGATGTATAAAACATCATTAACAGAGATGAGTATGCTGTGCATTATTTTATCACCAGGAGCATAAACATACTTATAAAGGCTGTTTTTTGCTGTGAGGCTGACCTCGCAAGTTCTTAAATATTGAGGTCTCTCCTTTGGGGAGTTTCTGGGAATTGAAATCAGAAGTTTGGGAAGGTACAACTTTTACTCTGTTTGGCTCTAAGGTAGGAAGAAATGTGTCTGGTTCATGACTTAACTAACATATTCCCTCTGCCTCCTCAAAACCTGGGCTGAAAAGTAAAAGCTATAGACAAATAGGAGGCTTTTCTAGGCGTATAGCAAGGATAACAGACTTAAGCTGTTTGAAAGGGAAATCACTTACATTTTGATACATGACAGAAACTCTGCTTTCTTGCTGAGGAACGGTCCCTGCCGGTATCCCTTGGATGTGAGGCTCATGACCTGCATCCTTAATATGTGAAAAGAAACAGGAATTGTACTGCAGTCAATCCAAAGGAGAAAAGCTGTAGATGAGAAAGTATGTAGACTAACCCTGGTTTAAATTTCAGTTTTCTGCCTTACCAGCTCTGTGGTTTGGGGCTAGTTTCTTAACTTCTCCAGCCCTTAAATCCTTCTTCTGCAAAAGGGAAATTATACCTATTAATTAATAAGATTATTGTGGCTTCCTATCAGAGATAATGAATGTGGAAAGTACCTAACAGAAGGTGATCAATAAATGTTATTGATAATTATTATGACTATTATCGTGTGGGTTCTAGTGACTGCAGCCCTAGAATGGCCTAGATGTTTTGTACCCTTGACAGCTGCTAGTTAGAAACTAAGAGGTAAGCAGACAAAATTGGATTCTGGCTTTATTAATTTTATAAACCCGACTCAAGCTCATGCTTATTGTTTTGGAGTCTGGCTTTCAGGGACTATCTGCACGTCCTCAATTACCTAATCCTTTTCCAAACATTTCTAGTGGCTGATCCCTTAAAAAGTCTCTAAGGAGGATTTATCTCTAATATATGGGATCTAAAGAATTAAGCATGTCAGGGCATCACTACTAGCAAAGCCTCTTGACATTGATTTTTCCTCTCTGTGAAATGGGGATAAATGGATCATTTACTAGTGAGATACATCTGAGAAGCAGCAAATAAATATGACTAGAAAGCAATGTAGGAAGTATAGTATGTGTATGAGTTAGCTTTTGCTGTGTAACAAACTATCCCAGAACTTAGTGACTTAAAACAACAATCATTGTTAGCTCACAGTTCCATGGGTTGCCAGTTTGGGCTGAGTTCATATGGGCAATTCTTTTGATGTTCTCACTCATATGTCTGCAGTCAGCTGTCAGATAGACCAAGGGCTGGTTGGTCTAGGTTGGCCCCACTCACATGTCTAGCAGTAGGCAGCCAGACAGTGAAGGCAGGTAAGTTTTCCTTTAAGTGACCTCTCCAGAAGGCTAGCTCGTGCTTTTTCATATGATGGATTCAGGATTCTAATTGCAGCAAGAGAAAGCAAACCCCTAATATTACAAGCATTTTTGAACCTCTGTTTGCAACATATTTGTTAATGTTCCATTGGCCAAAGAAAATCACATGGCTGGAGCGCCTGGGTGGCTCAGTTGTTAAGCATCTGCCTTCGGCTCAGGTCATGATCCCAGGGTCCTGGGATCGAGCCCCGCATCGGGCTCCCTGCTCGGTGGGAAGCCTGCTTCTCCCTCTCCCACTCCCCTGTTTGTCTTCCCTGTCTCACTGTCTCTCTCTCTGTCAAATAAATAAATAAAATCTTTAAAAAAAAAAAAAGAAAGAAACAAAATCACATGGCTAAGCCTAGATTAAAACAAAAAGAATCTGGTAGAGAAATAGACTCCGTGTCTTTATGTGAGAAGCTGCAAAATATTGTGGGTATATTTTTAAAATCTACCACAGTGAAGACATGTAAATGTAATAGGAGTCCCAGATCCACTATGTAGGCAGAAAGGCAGGGATATAAAGAACCATATAATTTACAGAGCACCTGATGAGAGGAGAGCTGGCTGAAGATCTTTTGAGCAGAATCTCTGTGAGTTGGGGTGGATTGGGGAGACTCTGCTTAGTACAGTAGAAATAGCCAGCACTTGCTATTGCTGTTGTTAACAAGCTATGTGTTGTTGGTTTTGTTGGCTGGGGTAGAGAGTTCAGGTTGGGCAATTATGGGGAAATTTGATAACAAACTTGATAAGTGCCAGTAGGAAGAGGACCTTCGATTAATACTTACTTCTCTAGAAGTCAGAAGACATAGATTCTACTCCTGGCTTTACCACTCATGAAAACATAAAATCTTGCACAAATTAGTTCACTTCCTTAAACACTTACCTATAAATGGAAATTATGGAATAAGTAATCTCTTGCATTCTAAGAATTGATTTTGCCTTTAATAAATTTTCACTCAGTTAATGCATTTAGACCCTCCCTGCTTAGGGCTTACGGAATAATGTAGAACTAGACCATTCATTCCTCCAACACTTATTTTTGTGTGTGTGATAGTCCCTATGCCAAGAACTGGGGAACAACAATGAACAAGATGGACAAGGTCCGAGTCCTTGTTGGTGGTTGGGGTAGGGGTGAGGGAGAGAGAACACACAGGGAAGCAAATCAGTCAACGTAATAGTAACTGATCATGTTAAACATCAAGAGGACAATCAATTGGGTTATGAGCTAGAGTAAGAGTGCATGGGTGATGTATATCAAGGGTACTTTAATTATCATAATCATGTAGGTCCTCTCTAAGGAGATGACATTTAAACCAAGACCTAAAAGTGAGAAGGAGCCTGACATATAAAGAACAGATATGAAAGAATATTCCAGGCAGAGGGAATAGAAAGTTTAAAAAGTCCTAAAGGCATAAATAGATAATGAAAATAGGGAATTATGGGAATGGGGTGCAGGGCACTACTATGAATTTTGCAATATCAAGGAGGAGAGCATCAAACATAGAGGGGGATTCTCCATAAACCAAGCTCATAGGCGCTAAATGATCCTATGAACAAAGACTACAAGAAATTCTAAAAGACAGGTAATTACAAGAGGCTAAGAAATTAAATTCTACCTTCATCACAAACAGTGCCAATTGCACACATAAGAAAGTGTTGGGAGAGAAGTCTGCAGAAACCACTGCAACTGACTGAAGAACTCTCTGATGAACATACATATAAAACTGCACAAAGATAGGCTTGGGAACACCGAGGCCAACAGTGGGCAAAGCTCATCACATTGGAAAAAGACAATGGAAGAAAAATCTAACTATATTTGAAGAGAAGAGGAAGAAGATGTAAGCGACACATATTTTGGAATGTTTGGTGTAATATTTAGCAGGTAGGTTATGAAAGGAAAGCCAAGTTATTCAACTCCCATTTGGCCTCTTCTCTCTTTCTCTATCTTTTTTTTTTTTTTTAGATTTTATTTATCAAGTAAAATGATACTCATAAATTAAACAGACAGAACAAAAATGTTGAAAAAGACATGCAACTCCAGGATAGGCTACAGTGATGGAGATAATGGTGCAGATGAATCGGGCATAAAAAAAAGAATAAGAAGTGTTGGGATGTGCGCTTCACAGTGGGAAGATTTGACATGGAAGAGGACAGCCATTTGTTGGTATTATATCTTTGCTTGTGTCATAAGCTTGTATCATTCTTTTTTTTTAAAGATATATTTATTTGAGTGAGAGAGAGGGTGTGCGCCTGAGTGGGAGGAAGGGCAGAGGAAAAGACGCTCAAGCAGACTTCTTGTTCAGCATCGAACCAGGCGCCGGGCTCGATCTCATGACCCTGAGATCATGACCTGAGTTGAATTCAAGAGTCAGCCACTTAACCGACTGAGCCACCCAGGCGCCCCAGCTTGTATCATTCTGATTTAGGTTTTGTCTAAAAATCGAGGGCAAATAAATACATTCTGTTTAGCAGAGTATTCAATGGCAGTATGGAATCATTGCTATTAGAAGTATTTACATGCTCATGGAACTTTTTTCTCAGAAAACTGTCTTAATTTCCACCATCATTTGTCACAAAGCTTAGTCATTTTCTTGCACGACAGACTAAGGTAATTGCCTTGAGCTAATAAATTCTTCAATATCATTATCATCATCATCTTCAACAACACCTTTGTGAATAGTATAGTGCTCTGACACACTTTATCTTATATGATTTTTATATCTTCTCTGTGAGGCTGGCAAAGCAAGTCTGATCTTACCCTGTTCTACAGATAAGAAAGAGGAGGCTCAGAAAGTGTGAGCCATATGTCATGATAACAGAGCGGAGAAGTTGCTGGTATATACTCAAAATCAAATCTTTGCATTCCATATCCCATGTTCTCTATACTTAAACATTTTTTCTTTAAAGATTTTATTTATTTATTTGAGAGAGAGAGAGAGCACGAGTGGGGTGAGGGGCAGAGGAAGAAGCAAGCTCTGTGCTGAGCAAGGAGCCCGACGCGGGACTCGATCCCAGGACTCTGGGACCGTGACCTGAGCCTAAGGCAGATGCTTAACCGACTGAGCCACCCAGGTGCCCCTATACTTAAATATCTTATGTTTGTTAATTTAAATGTGTCTTCCTCCTCCTTCCCAGAAATGTGGAATAAATCATTCACAAGCTTAACTGATTAATGTACATTTATGTATGAGGATGTGCCTAGGTTACATTTAAATTCCAGTGTAACCAAGCTAATGTCTCTGATTTTTCTCATTCTCATGCTCTTAACATATATACTGTTCCTCTGATGAAGGGATTTCTCAGGTCTGGTTTTGCCTCAAAGATGAAAGTTTCAGTGGGTCCAACACACTGAGTTCTTAGGGTCCTGAGACCATGTGCTTTGTGATACTGTATGGTTGGGAGGATGGCTTCAGCCAGTCTTCATGGGTACCTGCTCACAGGGTTGGAGCTATCAGGACCTTCCGGAGATAAACATCTTAATATAACAGGTATGTATGATCCCCGTTATCACTCCAGATGAGCCAATTCCTGGCTAATCCTCACTGTTTGGCTCATCTCACCAAATCCTTCTCTAAAACAACACTGTTCTCACGCGATGAGATCACCTGTAGAGGGAAAACTTACAATTTAAGAGGGGAAATAAAGAAGAGTCTGGCATTTCTTGTTAATTTGGTAGTTATTCTTAAACAACTCACAGGCATTTGAAATGAGTTATTTATTTTGCCTCTGATGCCCCTATCTCAGAACAAAAGCAAATGTACTATTAATTCTCATTTGCAACACTAGTTTGATTTCGATTTTCATCTCAATTTACTTTTATGCTTTGTGGTGGTGTGGGTATGTGTTTAGGATCTAGGCACGTTATGATAGAAAGATTGGATTGTAGTAAAACAAATGCTTGTGAGGTTTGGTTTTGTTATTAGATTTTACCTGTCTTTTGCTAAGTCTCCCCCCTCCACCTTGTCACCCTCCCCCTCCCCCCTGCTCTGGCCCCCATTCTGCAATATCACTCATTTGGTAATACCTATTCTTTTGAAAAGTGACCCCCTCTTTTTTTTTTTTTTTAAGAACCTCTGAGTATTCCATTAACTGCTAGATTGGTTCCACAATGTCTTTGTAATGGCTTTTTGCCTCCTGGGAGATTTCTCTCTATCTTATATCCTTAATTAATAAGTTCTTTACCAATTGCCACACAATAATAGAGTATTCTTTTAAGCTTAGCAAATGTGTTGGTGCTTGTTAACTCATTCTCGGTCTCTATCCTAGAAAATCGGGGTTGATACCGCTGATGGAATCTCTGCGTGCCTAACTGTTGGTGTTCTAGTCCTAAAAGGACGGTACCCTTGGTTCCCCAGCCTTCAGATGAGCTCAGGCAGGTAACCACTTGTGGATAAGAAAGGCTGAGCAGCAAGTAATAGCCAGAGTTTGAGGAGGACAGAGGTTCAGAAAATCATTTAGATTCTTAAGGGTTCTTGAGGAAAGAAAAACCAAAGATGATGTTACCAGTCCCTTGTTACAATGCATCGGACTATAACTTCCCAGTGGCCAGTGAGACATAATCCAAGGGATGTCTTCCCATCATCACCTCATTCACTCATTTGTTCATTCAACTCATTCATTCATTCATTCTTCATAGTTTTCAGCAATTATTATGTGCCAGGTTTGGACGGATAAAAGGAAGTAAGACACAATTCTTATGCATAAGAAAAAGTGTTCTGTCTTCGGTCTCCATAGAAGACTAAGTGAATAAGAGCTCTATGGAGGGAGGAAATTATCAGTAGAATATTCTTCCGATGCAGTAGGAGAGAATATTCTACCCTGCACCCTAAGGATTTATATGCCATACGTTAATGGAATGTTGACCAGAAATTTTTCAAAGGACTAACTAAGGGAGCCCAAAGTAAGAAGCTGAAATGCCACAACAAATTCAGGTATAGGAGAGGTAGAAGTGAGGATTTGGATAAGATTAGAGAATTCTAAAATACAAAAAATTAATGGGACTAAAGGAATAGTTCAGGTCTGTCATTTTATAGATGAGGAAACAGGCACAGGGAGGTTAAGTATACTGTCTAAGGTGAAACAGCAAATTCATGGTAATATGACTCTTGCCTTGCTTTTTTCTATTCAGTCCAGTGACATCCTACTGAATATTCTGAACTCAAGTATCGAATTCATCTCCTTTCTTCATATTCCCTCCGCCTACTTCAGTCCCTCATTGTCTGCCATCCACACAACACAAATAGCCACCTTTTGGGTTTTCTTCTCTCAGTGTTTTTTCACTCTGTCCTTTATCCAGCCCCCACCCAGGATCATCTTCCATATTAAGAGCTCCCTTCTCCAAAACCTGTAATGGATCCCATGCCCTACTGAGTAAAAACAAATCTGGTAGAGCATTCAAAATCTTCCTAGATCTGCCCCCAGCCTGTCTCTCGCGACTCTTTCTACATTTCCTTATGAATCCAGTGCTCCAATGGCCCTTATCATGGCTTTTCCAGACCAACTTCAAGTGTTTGCTCATGCTTTCCACTCTGCTCGCCTTCAACTAATATGTGCCAAGTACTATCCTAAGTGTTGGGAATACAGGGTTGAGCAAGATGGACAAAGTCTCTGTTCTTTAGGGTAATGTTCTAGTGTAGAGCCTTTGGTCAGTGTCCTGCATAATATTTTCATTTTCTCCATGTGCTATAAGGCAAAAAGGATTGGGAACACTGTTCCAATAAATGATCTGAATCCCTTTCACTTCTTCACAATATTCATTCTTCATATCGATTTTTGAAGAACCAGAACAAATGCAAAGTTCTCTATGAAACTGTCCTCAATTCCCCCCATTGGTATTTCCCTTCCGTGTGTTCATGTTTAAGTCCTGTCTACATTCATTCCATTAACAAGTATTTATTGGCCACCCTCTGCAAATGCCAGGCCCTCTACAAATGGATCTAGGTGTTAGGATTAGAGCAATGAAAGAGAATATATGACTTCTTCACTGGACCACAAGCATAGCAAGGAGAGGAACCACTGTTTAGTCATCTTGGTGTCCTTAGCCTATTTAAAAGATTTTTTTGAGTGTTCCATTATCTTCTAGATTAACTCCACAATATATTTGCTTGGTTAATAACAATGATAGTGATGATGATGATGATAATGGTGAGTATGACAGTAATGATGATGGTGATGGCTTCCCATGTATTCTTCTTTAATTTTTTAAAAAAACTTTTTCAAGATTTTATTTATTTATTTGAGAGAGAAACAGAGCATGAGCAGGGGGAGGAGCAGGGGGGCATGCAGACTCCCCGCTAAGTGGGGAGCCAGATGCGGGGCTCGATCCCAGGACCCTGAGATCACAACCTGAGCCAAAGGCAGACACTTAACTGACTGAGCCACCCAGGTGCCCTCCCAGGTACTCTTATTTCATCATCACAACAACCTTATGAAGTAGTTATTCTTATCTTCCTCATTTTACAAATGAAAAAAAACCAAAGCATGAAATTGTTAGCTAACTTCCTCAAGGTCGTATAGGTGGAAGATGGCACAAGTATTTAATACATGCTTTATTGGTTGAAGTGTGTCACATGATTGATCACATCTGGAGGGCCAGTTGATATTTAAAATAAAATCATTGACAAATTGCTGACAGTTTGGTGTTTTCTTTTTTTTTTTTTTGAAATGTTTTATTTATTTATTCATGAGGGTCAGAGAGAGAGAGAGAGGCAGAGGCAGAGGGAGAAGCAGGCTCCCCGCCAAGCAGGGAGCCCGATGCGGGACTCGATCCCGGGACCCTGGGATCATGACCTGAGCCGAAGGCAGACGCTTAACCATCTGAGCCACCCAGGCGCCCCAGTTTGGTGTTTTCTGAATCCAAATAAAAATGTCTACAACCCCTTGATCCCAAAGTAAAATGTAGATCATAACCCTGGGGAACAGAATGATAAACCATTCGCCAAACACGAGAAACAGAGGGTAGATTAGCAACACCCAAGCCCCAGGGGTTTAGTTTGAGGGTAAGTTAGAATCATACACTGAAAGAGTGCTAAAACTGGCCCCCGAACTCTAGAAGGTTATGAGGGCTGTACCTCAAAAAGTCAGTGCATGACATTAGAGGTTTAATTATGCACCCACCTGAGGGAGGAAGATCTCCTGAAGTCTCTGCTTCTCTAGGTTTCTGCTCTGGTCAGCGTTGCTACATTTTTACTTCATCCTACAACTTTTCTGTGGATAATACACGGTGCCCATGGGCCCATCCATCTCTGCCCTCCCACTGAAAGGCAAAATCTCTTCAGAAAAAATGCTGTGTCAAGAGCAAAACACCACAAAACCTAAAAATTGCAAGAAGACACAGGAAAAGACTCAATCTGCCAGCAGGGATTTGGGTATGGGAGACTGTAATTACCAGAGTTGGAACCTGGCCAGCAAACAGGGATTAATGCAGAAATAGGAAAGCTTCCATCATGTGAGAAGTTCCGAGCAAGCTGTGGGGGCCAGCGGTGGTCAGGGTCTGTGTTTTATGTTTCCCTTGATTTCTGCCACCCCCGAGAACACAGTGGCCCCTTGCCGAAAACACTCCTTTCCAACTGACTTGAAGAACAGCATTGCTAAGGGAAGCATCAGCATCATCAATTACTCAGGATAGTCTAGGAAGCCGAAGGGATGTAAGTGTTGGCAAGATTATGAAACTCAGTCCAGTGTGTGAGTAGGAGAGCGGAAGGGAGTAAGTGCTATTTCAGAAGTGCGGACAGGTAGTACTCAGATACTCCTTAGTGGCTCTCAGATCTCGTCCCTCCCTTCCTTCCCACACCAGCCCACAGTTCAAACTTTTTGCCTGGCATTTTTGCCCAGCTTGCTGCAATGGAGACACCAAACTCTAGGGGGAGCTCAAGCTTCCTTGGTGGGTTCTGTGCTCTAGACTGGGAGAAGAAACTTCATCCAGCTTCAAAACGCACAGTGAATGAGCCTTGTGGCAAGCACCGAGAAGCTGATAGCTGTCCCTGTGTCAAAGCCTTTCCATCAGGAGCTGTCTAGTCTCTTGGATGGTTCTGTCTATTGCGTGCTGTGGCAAAGCAGCCTGGAACCTCTGACATGAAAAACAAGACGGTTCAATGATTAAAAACAGAGGGCAGGGGGGCGCCTGGGTGGCTCAGTACTTTAAGCGTCAGACTCTTGGTTTCTGCTCAGGTCATGATCTCAGAGTCCTGAGATCAGCCCTGCATCCAGCAGGGTGTGGAGGCTGCTTAAGATTCTCTCTCCCTCTCTCCCTCTGCTCCTTCCCCCTCCCTCCCCACACTAGCACGTGCTTGCGTGAGGGAGTGTGCATGCTCTCTAGCTAGCTCTCTCTCAATGAATGAATGAATGAATGAATGAAAGAAAGAAAGAAAAGGAAAGAAGGAAAGAAAGAAAGAAAGAAAAAAGAAAGAAAGAAAGAAAGAAAGAAAGAGAAAGAGAAAAAGAAAAAGAAAAAAGAGCAGGCTACCAGGGGTAAAGGGGTGGGAGAATTCTTTCATTTCATGGGTTTTATGGGTTCAGAGATTCAGTGTGGGATGATGAAAGGTTCTGGAGGTGGATAGTGGTGATGGATACACAGCAATGTGAATTTACTTAATGGCATTAATTGCACACTTAAAAATGTTTAAGATATACATTTTATGTGAGGTATATTTTACCACAATTTAAAAAAATCTTTCATCATGGATTCAGATAGTTTCAAAGATTTAAATTTCGAGTATATTTCAATGTTGGCATCTTTAACATAAATGATGATATGACTCTTTAAAACAAACAAATGGCATTGGAGGGATATAGATCCGGATGAACCTCTCCAGTAAATTAGTCTTCAAATTCATCCTCTTCATAGGAAATGTGCTCAGAGAAAGCCAAGGATGGAGTCTCCCCTCTCCTCTTGCAGAGGAGGAATCTGGGATCCATGTACAACCCATCTAGATCTTGGTCCACTGTCCCCTAGCCCTCAACTGGATCTTGGCACACTGTCTCATAGCCTTGAACTCTGTGTCTGCACCCATGATGCTGTTGTCCGTCTCCACACTTTGCTCAGGCCGTTACCCAGACCCGCACCTCCTATCCCCTTTGGGGGGGTAACTTATCCCCTCAAGACTCAACTTGGGTATCATCCTCTCCTGGTGGGATGGAGTAGATACCTCTTCTCTGTGCCCACCTGTGTTTATTGTCTTTCTCCCTAAACTGAAGAGTGAACTTCCGGAGCATAAGGACTATGTTTAAATCCTCAATACTCAAGGCCATTTGTGGCACATAGTAGATGATCCATGATATTTGTGAAACTCAGCTTCACACAATATTGTTTTATTTATTTATTTATTTATTTATTTATTTATTTATTCATTTATTTATTTAGAGAAAGTGCACAGGAGCAGGGTGGGGAGGGACAGAGGGACAGGGAAAGAGAGAATCTTGGGCAGACTCCATGCTCAGCGCAGAGCCGAACGTGGGGCTTGATCTCATGACCCTGAGATTGTGACCTGAGCCGAAATCAACAGTCAGCATGTAACCAGCTGAGCCACCCAGGCCCCCCAGCTTCACAGTATATGAAGCCCCTTAACACACCCCATTCCCCAAACCCCCCTCAGGTGCCAGAATGACTAAACTTAGAGGATGACGCATCCTGTGGAGGGAGAACTCTAATTCCTGGGGAAGGAGGAATGTGCGGGTGAGAAAACAACTGTGTGGCACAGATTGGAGCCCCCAAGCCCAGCACGTGACTCCACACCCGAGGTGCGCTTCATGGAAGGAAAATCCTCCAGCATGGCACCGAGTTCAGTTGGCTGTTTCATTCACTCCTACATCCACTTGATGTCACTCTCACTGCCCAGTAGAACTGTGTGTCAAAGGCCTTTGGTCACAGAGCTCTTACATTAATAACTTCTGGAAAAGCATGGCTAACCCAGGTTTGGGAGGATTTGGGGGCTCTCTGATGACAGGGAGCTACCTGCAATGCATCATCTTGCCTGGACTGTCCCCTGACTCCAAGCACAAGATACCCCTGCCCTGTCTAATTTCCAAGTTCTTTGTCCTAAAGACAACCCAGCGAGAGATCTAGTACTTGTGGTGCTTGGCCCCGAGCCAGGCATGCAAGGGCAAATGCTTGCCTACGACGAGAATGTGCACTGGGGATTAAATTCAGGAGCTTTCCTTCCTGCTCTTCATGGGAACTTTATTTTTCTGCTGTGAGTTCTCCAGTTTATGAGTTGACCAATTATATTTTTCCCCAAGATAGAAGTTTCCTGTAGGCTAATTTGTAGTTCCTGAGAATGCAAAAATAAACCAAGAAATAGCCTGGTTCCTAACAAAGAGTAAAGAGTAAAGAAATAGCCTGGTTCCTAACAAAGAGTAAAGAGTTAACAAGCAGTTCTTTTCCTGGCCCTACTACTCACTTGGTAGGTGACCTTGAATGGATCACCTTAGCAGGTTATGTCTTTTCAATGTGTTTTAAAAAAAAAACAAAACATAAAAACCAGAAACAGATAAACCATGTGGAGAGTTTTAGGATCGTGATGAGAAAAATGTGACCATCTTTCTAGAAAACTTTTGAGGAAAATTGACACTTTAAAGCCTGGCTGTCATTAATCTCCTTTCTGATCCCAATGAGTAACTTACAACTTTGGGAATTCACAACCATAAAGATAGGGGAGCCGAAATCATCCCCCCTCCTCTTTTTCACACCGTGGTGGTCTCATCAAAGTGCCACATGACCGAAGACGGAGCACTTAGCTTCCTTAAGCCTAGATTTAAGCAATTGCTCACAGTGAAACCCATCTCTCCCTGGTGAGTCATTTCTTGCCAAAGCCCATTGGCCAGGATGAAGTACTTTGGGGACGGCCGTCTTCTGCTCCAGGGAGTCTTCTCTCCGCTGTCTGCTTGCAGCCTGAGCAGCAAACACTGGCAGTTCGCAGTTATGTCTTGGTGTCACGGTCCAAATCAGATGTGACCCTGCCGCAGAGCCATGCCTCTTGCTTTTCTCCAGCCTGGCGTGAGCGCTTTATTTTTCTGTGCTGCTCCTTCCTTATCAGGAAGTTGTGTTGAGCTCTCAGACGGCTCTGAAGCGGGTCTAAGGAGCAGCATGACAAACAGTGCTCAATGACTGACTCAGCAATGCCTCCCGTTCTCTGGGCACCAGTGCAGCCGACTCCCAGACCAATGTCATCTAGAACGTGCCCCATGGAAGAGACGCAGTTTTGATAACCACACACATTAATGATCAACAGAGCCACAGAGACATTCAAACTACTTAGGAAAAGGAAATGTTTGTCCAAAAATTTTTCTTTAGAACATTTACCATCGGTAATAGGCAGTCATGCATTTTATTTGTTTGTTTACAATTGCCTGCCACATAGCTGGTGGGTTGCACGCGAGCAAGGATGATGCATGTTTTGTCCTCTTTGAACTTCAGAACCGAGGAAGGTATACAGCTCATGGGTGTACTTGCCAGGATAATATTTGGTGAAAAACATCAAACCTTTCAGAAATCCTTATGACAAGGAAACTCGAGGGGTTGAAGCAGAACGAAGAACTTCAGTGAATATCTTTCTTAACTTTCCTCTTTTACAGATCAAGACCTTGAGTCTAAGAGGGTGAAGGTTACCTCAGGTTACATAACATATTAGCAGCCGAGGAGTCTGCTTCTGGAAGTTCCTTCATATCAGTTCTGTTTTGTTCCCTCTGTGTCCCCAGGGCTCAGATAGTTCCTGGTACATGGTAGGTGTCAAGCTCTCGTTCCAGGGACCACAGTTCGAGATCCACTGGTCTATTAACACTAAACTCCTTGCACTTAGCCGAGACATCGTACATTTAACCAAAACAACATTTGGGACTTGCTTGGCCTTCACGCTTCCCGGCCTTTCATAGGACCTTTCTTCAATGTCACCCAATGCACGTGCTTCTACTATAGCACTTTCCATACTGGAATAAGACTCCTTCTGCCTGCCAGTCTCCCCCAGGCAATTGCAGGTTCCTTGAGGAAGGGCCTCATATTTCTCTGTTTTCCCCTCAGCCCACACATAACAGGAGCTCCACGGTGTGATTGGAGAAGAATGGAGGGCAGCTGTGAACGTCCACTGTGTGTGTTTCTCCAGACCGGTGCCAAGGGCACCATGTTTTCGCATGCTGGTCTTCCAAACCCAGCAGACAGCAGACGAGCGTTAAGTATAATTGAAATCAAGGGGAATGTTTGCAAGAGCCCTTGTCCCATAAGACCTTGGCCACACACCACTCGTGCGCAATGGGTGAAGGGACAGAGTGCACCAGGGCCAAAGGAACAAGGCGGTGTGTGTGTGGAGAAGGATTGAGATAAATGAGGCATGGACCACCTACTCTCCAAATGTTGTTGCTGTCTGCTGTGGCCATTGGACGCATCGTGTGCATTATCCAACTTTCAAGATGAATAATTTACAGTGGACTATCTGCGCAGGGTTAAAATGCAGCTGTGGAATTCTGGGAAACAAGCTGAAGAATCATTAAAATGAGGTTGGTACGTGCATAACCGCCATGAAACCTGTGGGCAGGTCACCTGGTCCAGATGCCAGCTGTGAATATTCTAGATGTCAGGAGTCCTGGCGAGGGCACAGACTTTGAAGTCGAAGCCCACTTAAAATCATGCCCCTGCTTCTTTCTGTGTGACCAGAGCAAGTTGCTAACCTTTGAGCTTCAGTTCCTTCATCAGTAAAATGGAGCTAAAATCTTTGCCCGTTCTGTTCTGAGGATTAGGTGAGGTAATGAATGTGGAGCACCCAGCCCGGGGCGAGGCACATGGCAGATGATGAGAAATTGAGCTAATATTATTATTATTATTAATATTACTATCATTTCACCAGCAACTCCATAATAATACTTCGTATAATCAGAGATCCTCTTACAGGGCGCCTGGGTGGCTCAGTTGGTTAAGCGACTGCCTTCGGCTCAGGTCATGATCCTGGAGTCCCTGGATCGAGTCCCACATCGGGCTCCCTGCTCGGCGGGGAGTCTGCTTCTCCCTCTGACCCTCCCCCCTCTCATGTGCTGTCTCTCTCATTCTGTCTCTCTCAAATAAATAAATAAAATCTTTAAAAAAAAAAAAAAAACAAAAAAAACAGAGATCCTCTTACATACGTTAAATGGATTATCTTAATATTTTAATAAGTTAATCAAATGATCAGAACACAATTCCACTTTCACGCGGCAGGAACAGTGACACCAACATTCAAGGAATGCTCTGACATATTTATTTTAGTTGGTGTCGTTGTTTTTTTTCAGTACAGCAGTGAAAATTGTCACTCAGAAGAAATCCCAAGTGGAAGGGGAAATTGAAAATGACAGTGTTATTGATATTATTATTAATAGCGCTCATTTACTGAGCGCCTAACGTGTGTCCAATACCATGCTAAGAGCTGTAGAACAATGATATCCATTTAATCCTCAGGTCGAGAAAGGACTTAGTCTTATTATGAGGTGGATTCTTTGAAGTAGGTACCACTATTCCATGTGGTAGGTGTTATTATGGCCCCCATTTTAGAGATGAGGAAACTGAGGCTTGGAGACAAGTAGCTCAGGGATCAGCACAGAGATGAGCACAAGGGGCAACAGCGACCCAGCAATGTCACACGGTGGGGCCAGGACTCAAACCCAGGTCAGCCTGACTCAAAGGTCGTGCCCTTGCCCACCCCCGTATGGCTGGAAGTGGGAATGGTGCTATGTTCGACGCTCTGTGCTAGCCCTGTGGAGGGATTTAATAATGTGCGAATCCGGATTTTGTCGTCAAAGCAATTTACAAATAACAAAAAGCATAAAAAGCAATCAAAACTGGGTACAAAGTGAGGTGTGGGCAAGGGGCAGAAGCGCTGAGTAAGACCTCAGGCGGCCTCTAGCTTCCAAACTGGAACTCTTCTGTTCTAGCGTGGGCCTCTTTTTAACTCCTGTCTGAGTGGCACAGTTCAAGACAGACTTTTACCGACATCTGGGGCAGACAGGCTGGATGACTGCTTTTAAATCCCCTAACTCCCTCACATCTAGCCATCAAGCCAGGATGTCGTTTCTTTCCAAGATACCTCAGACGCAGTTATCTTGGCAACTAAGTTGCGTATCTAAGTTGAAATCATAGGCTGTATAGTGCCGCTGTCCTCCTGGGGGGCTGGCTTCTCTCCCGCACCCCCAGTCTTCTAAAAAGTGTCAGCCTCTCATCTTGGCTGTTAACAGTATCTTAGGAAACTCTCTTCTCCCACTTTTCCACTCACTTCCTCTGATCTCAGGGTTTCTGATCTCGGGGCATCCTGGCTGGTTAGCAATGAGGGTAGATCGGGCCCCTTTGCAAAGCTGGACTAATGGGTGAGGGTTGTTCTTACAGTCTATTTTTAACATGCCTGCTGTATGTGGGGAGTGAACTCACTAACTTTCTGTTGTTGTTTTCAGAAATTAGTATTATATGATTGAGTTCTTTGTTGGACTTCATTTTTACTCAGACACTGGCGTCAGTTAGAAATGAAGGCCAAGGGATGCCTAGATGGCTCAGTCGTTAAGCATCTGCCTTGGGCTCAGGTCATGATCTCGGGGTGCTGGGATCGAGCCCTGCATCGGGCTCCCTGCTCCGCGGGAAGCCTGCTTCTCCCTCTCCCACTCCTCCTGCTTGTGTTCCCTCTCTCGCTGTGTCTCTCTCTTCAAATAAATAAATAAAATCTTAAAAAAAAAAAAAAAAAGAAAGAAAGAAACAAAGGCCAAAACTTCATTTCAGTGACATCCATGAAGTTCCTGGTATAACTATCACAAGGCTTAGGTCTAGAGATGTATAGAGTATAGCGGCCCAGCTTTTGCTCACTAGCGGTGGCCCATGAGCAAGGAATATAGGAAGCAAAGCTACAGGGATAAGACATATGCAAGGGGCATTTCAGTGTTCTTGGGGGAACCAGGACAGTGTCAGCAGAAGGTGATGAGCAAGTAATTCTGCGACTGCATGCAGGTGCCATCACAAGCATGACGGAAGCAAGGGCATAAAAGAGAAACAGCCCCACCTGGACAGGAGGAGAAGAGAGTGATGCTGGAAAGGAAGGTGGCTAGAAACAAATCCTGTTTGACCATTTCTCTTAGGTCTAGAGAGATCAGAGTCCTAACAGTCACACCTCCTCCTCATCATCATCGCACTAATGACGGTAATAATAAAAGTAGTTGTTGTTTACTGAATGTTGTTTATCCTGAGCCAAGAATTGCACCGGATGCTATTTCAGCTTCACTCAAGTTAGTCAAGGACCTTCGGATATGTTAGTGCTCACTTAGAGTCAAACGGAAATTTTCATTATCTGAGAAAAAATGCATAAAACAGTGGGCTAAATATGATAAAACAGTGATCAGAAAGTGAGCTCACACCTCACTTTCCAATATGCTTCCTACGCTTAAGCAGGCTCTCAGGCCAGGCTGTTATGTGCCCATCTCCATAGCAGGGACATTCTCTAAGGCTATGCTAGTCTCAGTTGTGTGATTACTCTTCCTTTTGCACTGGTCAGCCAAAATGAAAGAAAAACTGTATTCATTATATCTAAAGTGAAATCAATGGGCATTCCATATGTGCTTAAGGAAAGAGCTTAGAGAAGAGAACAGGGTGTTACATTGACATCTTACGTGTCCCATGGACCAAGGCTGTAGATGTATCCCTATACTGGGGTACTTGGGCCTCTACTGAACATATCTGAATTTAAACAGTTTTCTCACCAATGAATGTGTGGGTCCCAGAGGAAGCCTCAAGGGTCAAACTTGAGCAGCCCACCACCGCAACTGAGCAAAGTTGTTGCCGATCATTCCGTCAGCCCTGTTGGCTTGTAGATGAAGGACAGAACATATACAAAGGAGTTACAAACAGCCAAGCCTCTGTCATCTGAATTTCATTTGAACATCAGACATTATTGAGAAACTATGTCCTGGACAATGGGCCAGGCCCTAGGTGGACAAAGATGAATCTGCAAGATTCTAGACTTCAAGCAGCTCGTGGTCTATCTGGGGGGAAAATTCTGTATTAGTGAAAAGTATGAATTATGGATTAGTTTTAAAGTCATGATTTCTTAAGAAAAATAAAAGGCATGGGGCACCTGGGTGGCTCAGTCGTTAAGCATCTGCCTTCAGCTCAGGTCATGATCCCAGGGTCCTGGGGTCGAGCCCCGCATCAGGCTCCCTGCTCAGCGGGAAGCCTGCTTCTCCCTCTCCCACTCCCCCTGCTTGTGTTCTCTCTCTCGTTGTCTCTCTCTCTGTCAAATAAATAAATAAAATCTTTTTTAAAAAAAGGAAAAAGAAAAATAAAAGGCAGCCAATTTGAATGGATCAGTTAGAAGTGCACATTCTTGGGTCTTGCCTCCTGAATCAGGAACTATTTGCAGGGCCCAGAAAGCTGAGTTCTTGCAAGCTTTCTGAGCGATTCTGGGGTAACTAAAGTTGGGAACTGTGGTATCAGAGCACACGACACAGGAATTGCAGATGAGGCAGGTGTAGGTGGTCAGGTAGTATAACATGGAGACACTTGCCTGAGATGGAAGGAGATTTGACAAAGAGATGCCACTGAAAAGTCTCCAAGCAACGGAGTCGCATGGTCCTCTTTGTGTTTTTGGAAGAGCAAGGAGAAAAAACTCACTAAAATTGTCTTACTTTAATGACAACAGACATATAAATGTCTCCTATAGGGCCAACCTTGCAAGAGCTCAGAAGGAACCCAAGCCAAAAAAAAAAAAAAAAAAAAAAGATCTTGGATTTCTCAGCCTCCCTTGCAGCTAGAGGTGGTCATGTGATACAGCCAGAAGTCTGCTGGGGAAGATTTCTAAGAGAGTTTTTGTTTCCTCCATAAAAGGAGACAAACATGACTGGCATGGATACCTTCCCCTATTTCTCTTACATTGGTTCCTGACATATGGCTGGGTCCAAAGAAGCCAGCTTGGAACAATGAGGGAAAAGCCAAGGGAATTAGAGGAGATTGAGCCCTGACATGATTGAGCTGCTGAACCAACACCAGAAACCACTTACTTCTTGACTTTCTTTTTTAATTTTTATTTATTTTTTTAAAGATTTTATTTATTTATTTGACAGAGAGACAGTGAGAGAGGGAACACAAGCAGGGGGAGCGGGAGAGGGAGAAGCAGGCTTCCCACAGAGCAGGGAGCCCGATGCGGGGCTAGATCCCAGGACCCTGGAATCATGACCTGAGCTGAAGTCAGACGCCTAACGACTGACCCACCCAGGCGCCCCCTTGACTTTCTTTTTTTTAAATTTATTTTTATTGAGATATAATTGGCATGCAACATTGTGTAAGTTTAAGATATACAACTTGTTGACTTGATACATTTATATAATGCATTATAATTACCACCAGAGCTAACACTTCCATCACCTCTATGATTGTCATTTCTTTTTTGTAGTAGGAAAAATTAAGGTTTCATCTCAAAGCAACTTTTAAGTTTATAATACAGTATCCTTGTCTATATGCATTAGATCTCCAAGACTACTAGTTGCAAGTTAGTGCTCTCAAACCATATCTCCCAATTCCCTCACCAACCTCCCAGCCCCTGGTAACCACTATTCTGCTCTCTGTTTTTACAAGTTCATCTTTTTTTTAGATTCCACATATTAGTGATAACCATACAGTATTTGTCTTTCATTTACTTTTTTTTTTAAAGATTTATTTATTTATTTGAGCAAGAGAGAGAGAGAGAGCATGAGTGCATGGTGGGGAGAGGGACAGAGGGAAAGGAAGAGAGAATCTCAAGCAGACTCCAGGCTGAGAGCAAAGCCCGACGTGGGATTCAATCTCACAACCCTGCGATCATGACCTGAGCCAAAATCAAGAGTTGGACGTTTAACCAACTGAGACACCCAGGTGCCCCTCACTTACTTTTTATATCAGAAAAATATGCTACTATCAGCTCAGGTTTCAGGGTTTCATTACTTGCAGCCAAGCACATTTTCACATACTGAGCTCTGTTCCAACCCTGAGATCACTCTTCCTGCTTCCTATGAACCATGATCAGTTATGACCCCTGTTGACTCCCCCACATAAAGGGGGATTACTAGTTATGAAAATACTACACCTTACAGACAACGAGGAGGTAAAGATCTTGTCATTTTGTCCCCAGATCTGGCTTCATAAAGAAATTGTGTATGTATAGGAAGCTCAGGTTCTCTTTCTGCAAAACAGAAGGGCACACCTTGCATTCACGTTGCCATTATAATCGCCTTTGCTCCTTAATCCCAGATAAAATGTGCAGTCAAGTAAATTCAAGTTTTTGGAGGAAGAAGAAATTGGATGACATTCAGAGACATCTGAGCTTGGAGCTCTCCAGGTCCACTGCTTGCTGCGCACAAGGAGCAGTGAGCACTTCTTTTCTGTTTTCCCTTCATCAGTCTGTGCTATGTTCCTGAACTTGAGGAAGACCAGGTAATCCAACCATCCTCCCCAGTTTCCTGCTGAGGGCTGGGCCTTCACATAAGAAAAAAAAACTTTTTTTTTTAATTAGAGAAAGAGTGAGAGCCAGAGAGATCACAGAGGGAGAGGGAGAAGCAGACTCACCACTGAACAGGGAGCCCGACGCAGGGCTCAATCCCAGGACCCTGAGATCTTGACCTGAGCCAAAGACAGAGCTTAACTGACTGAGCCACCCAGGTGCCCCGAAACTCTTTTTCAACCCCTGGAATTCTTTTTAAAAAACATCTTCTTTCTTAAAATTATAAAATGTGGATTTTGGAACAGTCTTGGGAGTCATTTGGTTCAATCTCTGATATCAAATAAATCAAAACGAAAATCAGACTACCTTTTAAAAAAAATTCCTCAAGGAGACAGATATCACAGTGAATCTCTGGCAGAATTGGATCAAGCTTGTGTCAAATATGTCTTCCTTTGGCTTAATTGAGCCTCCTCTCTTCAATTAAATATGTAAGAAAAAAAAGAAAGAGAAAAAAAACCCCAGAATATTACTTATTCTCAAAATAATATTCCATAGATTGTAAATAATTATTAATTTATCTTTCTTCCTTGTCCAAGATGGAACAAGTCCAAATGAGCACTCAATTAGAATCTTTCCATTTTCATCATTCAGAGTTAGGCTCAGGTAATATTGTAAGTTCAGGGAGGTGTAGGCCCCACAACCATCTTCTGCTCACACACCAACTCCACTTCCCTGTCCTCCTCTACTGCTTTGTGGCTCTCATCCTTCCGTCCTCTTGAGCACACACAGACACACTTCTGTGATCCTTGGTATCACCGCCCTCTCCCTCCCGGCTCCCTCTGCATCCGGATGGAGAGGGAATATGCTTCTCTGAGACTCTCAAAATATCCCCCATGGGCCGCCACACACTCAGCCTTCAACTAAGTCTGGCTGTTTCCCTTTGATATTTTTTTCCTTTGTTATTCTGCTCACCATTTCCAGAATATCCAGATGATGATGATGATGATTATTTTAACATAGCAATTCAACCTAGACATGGGGCTGAGCCCTCCAAAACTGTAAGCCTAGTGATTTCCTGCCTTTTCTTGTTTTTATTTTATTGCTCTCCATCCCCTTTTTCTGTGTGAGAAAACACATTTGCTCCTCCATCAGAGGCCACTGGTCCAAGTGGCCCCATCCATCAGGCTCCGTGTAGTCAGTATAGAAGAAAGGGAGTCTAAAAGTAGGGCTCCTTTCAGAATTAAGTGCAGGGTGAGCCAGTGTTATCGACAGAAAGTCTCTCCCTCATAATTGGTCTGCAGATATACTCAGAGACTTGGAAGGCCTTAGGCTTTGAAGAGGAGCCATGAGGTAAAGCTCTGCTTGGCCTAGCCATTGCTCTCTGAGTGATGGGTTGACACTATCATCTTATGTCAGCATTATTGTTTCTGTCATCTCTAGAGACCAAAGCAAGTGCAAAAGCTAAGAAAACCATGAACTCAAAAGCAAATGGATTCATGTCAAGGTTCTGTAAGTGGATTCTTCCCCAAAATATTGCTAATTTTCCTCTGTGTCTCAGAGCACAAGAGGAAGGTCAGCTGCCTATCTACCCCTAAAGAATATTATCTATTTTCTAATTTTATACACTTCCAAACCTGTCTTTTCCCTAGTGGAAAAAACATTTCATTTCTCTTTATTTACTTTTACCCCAAATATAAAACATACACTGCAGTGCAGTGAAGACCACTACATAGATCCCTGCTTATTTTTCCTCTCTCTTTTCCCCTTTTCTGGTTCTACTTTATCACAGTATCCATGAGGATTTCCACAATCTTATTAATATTTAACATTTATTGTTAGTCTCTTGAGCCACCACAGAGACATATATTATCTCTCTGCAAGATTTAATGTCGCCCTTAGTGATTCATATTCTCAATGGTGCGCTTTCTACTTAGGAAAAAAAAAAAAAAACCCTTCTCCATCTCCAAATTAAAGCATTTTGTGCCCAGCTGAAGTTCCAATGCTTGGGCAGAAGGAGTGGGCAGTAGACAATGAGGTTATTTATATTTTATCCACCCAGGATCAGAAGTTTTTCACAGGAACTTTTGGAATTATTCAACTCACGTCCTGTATTTATGTTTCTTTTGAAGTGCCTTAAAATATAGACTTTAATTAAATTAAAAACTTAGAAAGACCAGACATTTAACTTTGCCCTGTCTTATAAGCAAAGTTTCCTCAGCAAGCAAGTATTATAAACTCAGTATCATGGAATTGATTTACTTATCAATGGGAACAGATTATTTTTTAATATTTTCACAGGACCTCTCTACATAGCAACTGTTAGTGTGCTAATTAAAATAATTCTTATTTATTCAAAACTATAGTCTGCAGATCTCACTTGGAAATGCTTGGTTGGCTTACTTTGAGAAACATCAACTCCAGAGACATACCCCTGGTTTATTTTTTAAAAAATATTTTTCAGGGCTGATTCCTATATTCCAAATTAATCATTCACCTAACCAGTGTTTTTGGCTCCAACCCTACAAGAAGAAATATGAATTTGAATTTGCTCTATAGTTTATCCAGTTCAAAGCATCTATGTTTGGATGTCAGACAGACGTCATTCCAATACTGACTTCATCCTTTCCTTACTGTATGACCTAAAGAACAAACATTGAATCTCTTCAAAAATATTAATTAGTGTAATACAAAAATAACAATTGTATTCATTGAGTTACAACTATGTTTGAGTAACTTTCAGTGGGGCATCTGCCAGTCATTTCTGATGGATGGGAAAGTTCACCCTGGCCACATCCCTGAGCTCTACACAAAACCACATTATATCACAGTGTTACAGCAATTTCTCCCCCCTCGGGGAAACTACATGTAAAGTTTGGTGAATTTAATAAAAGATCAGAGTGTCCCTGGTGGCCCAAGGTAAGTGTTTTGTTGCTCTTTATAGGGATGTCATTATTATTGTTTTTCCAGAAGCATCTTATGTGTCTGCAGATGATCTTAAACGGAAAGGATGTTTCACCTCCAAATATTCAGCCTGTGATTCAAGAGTATCTCTATAATGTCTTTCTTTTTATTTACTTAGTATTCGGCTTTGATCTGGTTGAATTGGATATTGCATTTTTGCCTCCTTTTGAACATTTAGGATAAACCGCCCTAATCTCAAGAATTAGCCAGAGAGATCTAGTCTGGAGTTTGAACAATAAGCTAAAAAGCCTAAAACAACAATCTACTTTCCTAGATATTCTCTTTGTTTTAACAACTAATGTTTATTAAGTACTTCCTAACATTATCATTCCCATTGTATGGATTAAGAAATTGAAGCCCCCAGAGGTTGAATGACTTGTCCACACTCACATACTTAATAAGGGACAGAGCCAAGATTCACACAGGGCCCATTGCCTCTTGAGCTTGAGTTTGTAAACTTTGGCCTGTCTTGTCTCCTTTTTTAATCCAAAATATTCATGTCAACCCCTTTTATTTTATTTCCTCACTTGAGATTCTGTCTCTACTTCTTCAGTGTACTCCATAGGAACAAATTACTATGCTCCTGCCCATCTGTCCCATCTCTCTCCAATAAGCATCTCAGGTAGGTTCAGCTCACTAAATGTTACTCATGAATTCCCTGAGAACTCTACATTCTCCAAACATCTTCATAAAATTATTCCATCAAGGTTCTTTGTTTGTAGGGGGAGTAGTATAAACAGCACATGTTTTTTACTTTTCCAAGTTAATAACCAATTGTCATATGGAGACAGGAGACAGACAAGTAGATTTGCATTGGATTGTCTGTTTTTTATTGTTGAGTTTTAAACATGCTCTGTGATTTTGTATACTAATCATTTAGCATATATGTGTTTTACAAATCTTTTCTCCCAGTCTGTGGCTTGTCTTCTGATTTTCTTTTATTTATTTATTTATTTATTTATTTGACAGAGAGAGACAGCGAGAGAGGGAACACAAGCAGGGGGAGTGGGAGAGGGAGAAGCAGGCTTCCCGCGGAGCAGGGAGCCCGACGTGGGGCTCGATCCCAGGACCCTGGGATCATGACCTTACCTGAAGGCAGACGCTTAACTACTGAGCCACCCAGGCACCCCTTGTCTTCTGATTTTCTTCACAGTGTCTTTTACAGAGTACAAGTTTCTAATTTTAATTTAAATATTTCTAATTTCTAATTTTAATGAAGTCCAATTTATCTTATTTTTTTCTTTCATGAATCATGCTTTTGATATTGTATTTAAAATGTCATTGCCAAGCTCAAAGTCATCTTAATTTTCTCCTATGTTATCTTCTAGGAGTTTTATGCTTTTGCATTTTACATTTAATCCATTTTGTGTTAATTTTTGTGAAAGATGTAAGGTCTGGATCTAGATTCATTTTTGCAGGTGAATATTCACATGTTCCAGCACCATTTGTTGAAAAGACTATCATTGTTCCATTGTATTCCCTTTGCTCATTTGTCAAAGATCAGTTGACTATATTTATGTAGTCTATTTCTGGGCTCTCTGTTCTATTCCATTGATCTATTTGTCTATTCTTTCTCCAATACCACATTGTCTTGATTACTGTAGCTTTATAGTAAGTCTTGAAGTCAGGTACTGTCAGTTCTCTGACTTTGTTCTTCTCCTTCAATAGTGCGTTGGCTATTCTGGGTCCTTTGCCTTTCCATATAAACTTCAAAATCAGTTTATCAATATCCACAAAATAACTTGCTATGATTTTGATTGGGATTGCAGTGGATCTATAGATCAAGTTGGGAAGAACTGACATTTTGACAATGTCGAGTCTTCTTGTCCACATACGTGGAATAGCTCTACCTTTATTTAGATCTCCTTTGATTTCTTTTGATCAGAATTTCACAGTTTCCTTCATATAGATTTTGTACATATTTTATTAGATTTATACCTAAGTATTTCTTTTTGTTTTTGGTACTAATGCAAAAGGTAGTGTTTTATTTCAAATTCAAATTGTTCATTGGCAGCATATCAGAAAACAGTTACTTGTGTATGTAGACATAGATTTTAAAGATCATATTTATTACCGAGTGAAGCTGGATTTGAGGATATGGATATAACTCTGGCTCTGCAACACAATGGTTTTTAGACCATCTCGTCTACACAGACACCACTGGAGAGAAATGAGCGTCCAAGAGACTGCCCCGGGGAGATCACTAAAGAGAGGACTGAGAATGAGTCCTGTGAACAGGGCCCTTTACAAAGGAGAGAGAAGCCCAGAGGGACAGAGCTAGCCTTATGATACCTCTCAGGGGCAAGAGCGGGTCCGGGACTGAGAGAGTCGGGGAAATATGAGACTGTGGAATAGAAATGCCCTCCAAAATTTCTTATTAGCCTCTTCAGTTTAATAATTAAGACAGAAAGCCAAAGCTGAAAGTGGTCTCAAAAAGTAATTTACTGTATATTTTTGTTTGCATGTGTGTATGTGTGTGTGTGTTTGTACATCTCTCATATCATGCATATCAAACTTCCATGAAATCAGTCCTATTTATAATATTGTCTCCTAAGATCTGGGCATCTTATGTATATAGTATCTCACCAGGAATTCTGCTTTTTTCTTTTTTTAAGCAATGTGCCACTTAATAATAAATTCTTTTTTTTTTAAGATTTTTTACTTATTTATTTGACAGAGAGAGAGAGGGAACACAAGCAGGGGGGGTGGGGGAGGGAGAAACAGGCTCCCCACCGAGCACGGAGCCTGATGTGGGACTTGATCCCAGGACCCTGGAATCATGACCTGAGCCAAAGACAGATGCTCAACCAACTGAGCCTCCAAGGTGCCCCTAATAATAAATTCTTAATTATAAAAGTGGACCAAAAAAAGCACAAATAAGAATATATAAGTTGCAGGATGACTGGGTGGCTCAGGAGGTGAAGCATCTGTTTTCGGCTCAGGTCATGATCCCAGGGTCTGGGGATCGATTCCCGCATCGGGCTCTTTGGTCAGCAGGGAGTCTGCTTCTCCCTCTCCTTCTGCTGCTCCCCCTGCCTGTGCTCTTTATCTCTCTCTCTCTGTCAAATAAATAAATAAAATCTTTAAAAAAAATAGAATATATAAGCTGCTATTATGTCACTGCTCAGAGTTCAATATTTTCCTTTATGTAAATATATATACCTATACATATATATTTTTAAAAAGGATTGATTGCAACATGCATATGTTTTATAATCTGTTTTTTAACTTCATATATCTTGAAAATTTCTACATCACTAAATAGTCTTCTACAAGATGGATACGTGTATGTACTATAATTTAGTAAGTCAACCCCCTATTGTTAGATTATTGTTTATAGTTTTTCTCTATCTTAAACAATGCTATCATGAACATCTATGTTCATAAATCATTGCACAATTGTCTAATTATTTCCTAAAGTTACAACCCTAAAAATAAGCTTCCTGCATCACTAGGTATGTCCATTTTTTTAGGTTTTTGAAATATTTTGTCAAACTATATTCTCATGGGCAACTCTTAATGAATGCATTCTCCTAGTTTTTGAGTTACTCACTGGTAGTGGACTTGCCACCTTTGAAAAAAATTTTTTACAGCTATTGGGGTTAGGCTTAGATCATAGACACAAGATTTATTGAAATCATTCTGAAAAGTAATTAAATTAATGTAAATTCTTAAGTTAGACAACAGCTGAGATACAGAACTAACCCGGTGGATACTGCGGCGCGTCCACAGTTTGGCTTTTCTCAAACTTTCTAAACTTCTCAGAGGAATTGAGACTGCTCCTTTGGATAAAATGCCATATGGAAAGAAACTCCTTAAGCTCTGAAATACCTTTTTACCTAGATCCTGATAGACAGCAAAAATCTGTGGTGTGACAAATGGCACCTGACATCTAGGAAGGAACATATCCTGAAAACTAAATCCATATCTCTCTTCAATCTCTAATTTCAGGGGACAGGCTCTCATGCAAGATCCGTATCTGCCTCTGCCTTCCACAAACACCAAGCCTTAGTTTTCTGGCCCTGTAATCAACTTGGCTGACACATAGCTACAACCCAATCTTAGTTAAACTCTGTTCCCTTGAAGAACCCTGACATACTGCTTGTCTAAAATTGATTTTTAAGAAGAAAAATATAAGTAAGCCATCATTTAAAAAACACATATTTTAAACTGGTTATTAAAAATGGGTTTAAAGAATCCATATTTGTGTGTGTGTGTGTATGCGTGTGTGTTTATATCTATATCTATCAATCAATCAATAGAATGATATCAATGTGTTTGCAATAGGACAATATCAATGATATCAATGAGATATTTTTGAGAAGAATATTTATAATAGACATTATGTACTTAGGATCTTTCTTATGAGTAATTCAAAGCACAGTACTGTTAAAAATTAAATATGTATTCATTCCTTTTGTAAACATTATTGTGTTCCTACTAGGTGCCAGTTTATATTTGTTACTAGAAATAGTAAAATAAATAATATTTGGATCCCACAATTAAGAATCTCCCTGTATAGGTAAGACACTGCTCAGTGTCATTAGTCATGCTGAGGAACATGACTCATTGCTGGTCAGTGCAAACCAAAACTACCATGAGGTAGTCCTTTATACTCACTAAGATGACTGTAATAATAAAGATGAACAATTACAAGTGTTGCCAAGGATGTAGAGAAATTCATGTGTCGCTGGTGGGATGGTAAAGTGGTGCAGCTACTTTGGACAACAGGTTGTCTGTTCCTTGAAATGTTAAACATAGAGTTACCATATGACCCAGCAACTCCACTCCCAGGTGTCTACCCAAGAGAACTGAAAACAGATGTCCCCACAAAATTGGTATTTCAGTGTGCACGGCAGCGTTATTCATAATAGCCAAAAAGTGGGAACCGCACTGAATTACCATCGACTGATGAATAAATAAACAAACATGGTATATCCATACAATGGAATATTATTTGGCAATAAAAAGGAATGCCATGCTATAACATGGGTGACTCTTAAAAATACTAAGTGAAAGAAACCAGGCACAAAATGCCACATATTGTGACTCTATTATATGAAATATACAAAATAGGCCAATCCACAGAGACAGAATGTAAATTTGTGGTTGCCAAGAGCTGGGGGCGAGGAGGGAGTGAGAAGTGAATGATAATGGTATGAGATTTGTTTTGGGGTGATAAAAATGCCCTGGAATTAGATAGTGGGGATCAATGTATGACCCAGTGAATATCTGAAATACTACTGAATTGTACTCTTTAAAAGAATGAATTTTGTGATACATGAATTATATCTAAATAAAAATGTTATTTAAAAGAAGAAATTCAGGGATAATAGGATTCATTCCACCAGGAAAGCAGGGTTAAAGAAAGGTGGGGGCACTAATATCTGCCTTAAATAGTCAAGGATGAGTAGGAGTAAAGTTGATGAAAGGAACAGAAAAGGACAAGTAGGTAAAAGGAATGATTCAAACACCTAATAGATTTTAAATAAATATTTTTGAATGAATTAATGATTTTGGAGAATTACATGACTTGAAAATGTCATAATGGCCCCTTCTTCATGTGCCAAATCATGTGACCAAACGGGGTGAGGAACCACTGTCCTTTGGCAGATTGCACAATGACAAAACTATGACCTTATTAGTTTCCTCTGTTATAAAACACCTATAAATATCACTCTCTCTAGGGGCTCCTGGGTGGCTCAGTCGGTTAAGCGCTTGTCTGCCTTTGGCTCAGGTTATCACTCTCTCTACCTCTCTCACTGGACTGACCTCAGATGAACTCTTAGAAGACACTATTGCTATTCCTCCCATCCTAGACTGTGTCTACAAATACAGACCTAAAGTTTGGTGAGATATTAAGGAAATGCATATCATCTCACATCATATAAATGAGCAAAAATAAGCTGAATTTTTTACCTTTTTAACTTTTTAACCAATTTCTTCAGAACAGAGAACTGTAGACCGCTTTCTATAAATTCCACACATTTTCTAAATGATAAGCCATGTTTGTGGAACCCACAACTAATCTCTTCTATTCCTAGATTTTAAGAATACTTAGACAAGCTAAATGTTCGAAATATATTAAAATTAAATTCAAAAACCGACAATTTGGATACCAGTAAAGTTCCAGCTCTGGAAAAATTAAGTTAAACCAGTGAAGGTAGGGGATGGCAATGAAACGGAGCTGGGTGCTACGTAATTTAACTTTGGGAAAAACATAATCAACCTGCATATCATTCTATACAATTGATTATTTCTCAGAAGAAGGTTTGAAGATGGAATGATAACAAGAACCAACCTGAGCAGAAAACATTTTGCCGGAGAAGCTGTCAGTGGTTTGCAAACCTGAAGAGGAGAGAATGGGTGTCTGAGAGGTGGGTCAGAAGGTAATAGGATTTTGCCCTACTATGGAAACGTAAGCCACAGATCGGAAAGCTTTTATGTGATATCACAGTTTGAGTGACAACTGTCGATAGGAGTTAAACAGTAGTGAGGTCAGTATGGATTTTTCCCCTGGGTCTCCCTGAAGCCATTGCCTGTGAGAGTTGTCATTTTCAAATCACTTACACACCTTCAGCTATTTCACTGCATCCGTAGGTAGCAAAAACACTGAGTAATAATAATGACTTGTTTTAAAATTTCTTCATCTCGGGGCAGATGGGGTTGGGAAATGCTCTGAAGGCTCTTTAAAGCTTCGTGCTTTAAAAATAGGTTAATAACCTGCAAGCAATTTTTTTTCCAAAGATTTGGATAATTCAATCTTATAGTGTATTTTATGTTTCCTTTAATGAACAGAAAATTACTTTTATTTAAAAGACTTTCATTTACTCTATTGTACATTTTTCATCTGATGTAGAGAAAAATCAATTATTTTAAGAGTTAAGTTCTTTCTGGCAGTTCATTTAAGTAAATCCTACTAAGTTAAATGACCATCAGTATTTTCCCCTTATTTATCAACTCCAAGAAAAGTGCTATAATGTACAGAAGTGGAATATAATTTGCTGTTGAGGAAATGGCATTGATTTTCCTGTCGGTTAAAGACTGCTAGTTGGAATGCAAGAATAATATGTTAACTTCTACTTGACAAAATTTACTTGATAATAATTATTCTAGAATTGGAAAAGGAGGTGGCTGTTCTTGTATCCTATATAACCAGTCCATACCTGATGTATTAAACGCTCGGGTGGGAATAGAGAAAGGGTGTTAAGTTTGGAATAATTATAACCAAAATAATAGCTTACCATTTATATGTGCATAATATTTTGAAATATATAAAACACTTTTACGTACATGACATAATTAATTACTTACACATGCATTTTATAGAGTCAGGCAACTAGGTGCCTAAAAGGAAAAACTGCTTGCTTACTGAATTACATAATACATCCTAGGGCTTGTCTGCATTTGATCAAAACACATAATGCACCTATATCTGTTTCATTTCATGAGGTGCTAACATTTGATTAGGTGTCCACAAAATTGTCAAAATGTATAAACTTATATAAACAAAATATATGAAGAGCCCATCTTTTTATTTGTCGATCTGTCTATATAGGTCCAGGATAGTGAAGTGAATGATCAGTAGCTATTTTGTGTGCTGTTCCTCCCCAGAAACATTAAATAGTGAGGACATGCTTGTTGGAAATTGAGGGGATCCCCGATAGCGTCCCTCATCACCCATGGATTCAAGGCCAGTGGAGAGGTAGACACAAAGTGAGGCAGAAGCTCTGGAGAATGGGGTTCTGTGGTGCAGTCACAGTGGGCTTCCTGGCAGCCTCACCCAGCCCTTGGGACAGCAAAAGGCTGCAGGCCTGCTTCCTAGGGACAGAGGCTCTTGAGGTAAAAACAGTGGCGCGAGGAGCAGAGATGAAAGAAAACGGGTAGTAGAACAAGTTAGGCTATGGAGCCCTTTCTCCTCCCAAACTCACCCATCTGACACCTTGGCGGTGTGAGGGAGGTGGCAGAGAGATGCCAGAGGGACTCAAATGGATTTCCCACCATATTAAAGTCCCTCCACTTGGAAACGTGAGGCTTAGGGAAAGGAGGGTACCCCTAACTACTATCAATAAGTAATAGGATATAAATCCACAGCTATATTTCTTTAACATATAATGTTGCATAATGCGACAGGTCTTTAAAAATAATTTTGTTAGAGTGATTTTGGCGAATATTTGTAAACAATGTGATTAAGCATACCTGTAAAAACAAAAAAGAGAGATTCTATTAA
This sequence comes from Phoca vitulina, assembly GCF_004348235.1. Lineage (NCBI taxonomy): Eukaryota > Metazoa > Chordata > Mammalia > Carnivora > Phocidae > Phoca > Phoca vitulina. The sequence goes on from NW_022589729.1 coordinate 8,427,620, forward strand.
GAACGTATCATCTTAAATACCAAAACTGTTTCGGAGAAACACCTTCCTGGTTATTCCCTGCACTGTCAGCGACCTCAAGTAGTTTGAAAATATGTATTCAAATATTCATTGGAGAGCGGAAATCCACAATACTGCTAAAATGTTTGTAATTTCATTGTAGCAAGATGAATCTCAGCGCCCAGACATTGTGAAGACAGGCAGCTTTCTTTTACAAATGAACTTCATCTCGATTTCAAGCTTCCATTCCACTAGGGCATGGGGACCCGATCTCAGGCAATATGGGAATACTTCAGGAACCTTTTGAAACACCAAGACATCAGAGTGAGGATGAGGGCAGCCTCCTGATTTGATATCATCTACTCAGCTGGCATTCCTCATTCCTGAGGTCTTTAGGACTCCCCTCACCCTCCACCCACCATGGTCCACTTCTCTGGTTTTGGTTAAGGCCACCAGTGCACTCCATATTTTTCTTTTCTTCTTTTTCTTCTTCTTCTTTTTCTTCTTCTTCTTCTTCTTCTTCTTCTTCTTCTTCTTCTTTTTCTTCTTCTTCTTCTTTTTTAAGAGAGAGAGTGAGCTGGGAGGGAGGGGCAGAGGGAGAGGGCGAGAGAGACGCTGAAGCAGGCTCTGTGCTCAGTATGAGCCCAGTGTGGGACTCGATCTCATATCCCTGAGATCATGACTTGAGCCGAAATCAAGAGTAGGACACTTAACCAACTGAGCTGCCCAGGCATCCTGAGAGATATTTTTCATTCTCATCTTACTAAGACACCCATCAACTTTTGACCTAATTGGCCTTTTCTCCTCAAACCACTTCTTTCCCTAGGCTTCCATATATGATCCTCACCCACTTTTCCTGTGGTCTTTCCTACCAGTTTCTTTTAAGCCTATCTCCTTATTTCTTCTCTCTCTCCATTCTCTCCCTAGATCATAACTTTTATTCCCATTGTTTCATATACAATCTAATTCTGATGACTTAGAATTTGTATCTTTGGGCCAGAGAGAACATCTCAACTTTTTTTTTAAATTTTTTATTGTTATGTTAATCACCATACATTACATCATTAATTTTTGATGTACTGTTCCATAATTCATTGTTTGTGCATAACACCCAGTGCTCCATGCAGAACATGCCCTCTTTAATACCCATCACCAGGCTAACCCATCCTCCCACCCCCCTCCCCTCTAGAACCCTCAGTTTGTTTTTTAGAGTCCATCATTTCTCATGGAGAACATCTCAACTTTATACCTGTAGACTCAATGACCAATGTTACATCTCTACTTTGTTGGGTTTTTTTTTTATGATTTTATTTATTTATTTGATAGAGAGAGAGAGGGAACACAAGCAGGGGGAGTGGGAGAGGGAGAAGCAGGCTTCCTGCTGAGCAGGGAGCCCAACAGGGGCTTGATCCCAGGACTGCGGGACCATGACCCAAGCCGAAGGCAGAGGCCCAACAACTGAGCCACCCAGGTGCCCCTACATCTCTACTTTGATGTCTCAAAGATACTGCTGAGAACAAATGCAAAAGTAAATTCATTGCCTCCACAAAACATACTCCTTTTCTAGTTTTTCCACCTAGCACATAGCATATTCTTGACATCTGTCCATTTCATTCCTTCTTCTATACATCAAGTCCTATGACCTTTCCCCCCCAAATATATCTTAAATCTGTCCACATCTCTCAATCTCCGCTACCATGAACTGAGTCCAGGGCATCATCGATTCCTTCCTGGACCACTGCAGTGGCTTCCTACCTGGTGACCTGCATCCAATCTTGTCTTTTGCCAATTCCTTCTCTACGAAGAAACCAGGATGATCTCTTAAAAATAACTCTAATTACATTACACTCTTCCAAAAATTCTTCAGAAGACTTGTGATTGCCCTTAGAATACTGTTTCTAACATTTAACATAACCTAAAGGGCCCATATGATGTCATCCCTGGCTGCATTTCCTGCCTCATCTTGTGCCACTGATCTCCCAGTCACTATGATCCAGACACACTCTCCTGCCAAGCTCCTACATTATCTCAGAGTGTTGGCACTTTCCTTAGAGTTTTTAGCTTTCCTCTAGTGTAATGGTCTCCATCATCTTCCCTATTTACCGAAGCAATCCTACCCATTGTTTGCTTTATTTGGGGCAAAAGTCTCCCCAAACTCTCAAACTATACTTTCTGTTTTATGCTCTCATGGTAGTATAAGTACAACATTTATTTAATGCCTCTCTCACTTAGCACTGTGTACCCCATGCCTAGCACGGCGCATGGCAAACAATAGGTATGCAGTAAACAACTGCTGAACACACAAACATATACAACCTGTATTAGTTTCTTGTGGGTGCCATAATAAATTACCAGAAACTTGGTGGCATACAACAATAGAAATTTATTCACTCACAGTTCTAGAGCCTGAAGTCTGAAATCTAGGTGGCAGCAGGAACAGTTTCCTTATGACGGCTCTAGGGAAGAGCCCTTCCTTGCCTCTCCCACGTTCTGGAGACTCCAGGCATTCCTTGGCTTGGGGCTGCATAATTCTAATCTCTGCCTCTGCCGTAACGTGGCTGTGTTCTTGGGTCTCCTCTTTTTAGAAGGCATCAATTATTGGATGTAAGACCCATATGAAACCCCGGATCATTAATTAACTACATCCAAAAAGACCCTATTTCCAAATCAGGTCATATTTTGCAGTTCCAGGTGGACATGAATTTGAGGGGTCACTATTCACCCCATGGCACAACCCATCCCCTCGTATAGCTTGCTTTCCCTTCTCCTTCTTCCTGGCCCCCATCAGTTGGCGTTCATTAGAAAAGCTGCTCCATCATTAACATTTATAGCAGAATCTCTTTCAGCTGCTCAATTAGAGCTTAATGCCTGAAATCAAAATAACACCTTAGGGGGGAAAAGTCCCCTGTGATTATTCCTATTGGTGAAGCAGGGAATATCTTTCGAAAATAGATATACTCTGGAGAAGAAAGACAATTATTTAGCTTTCCAAAAGGCTGAGCGTAAAAATGTCACCCGGTGCCCTTATTTTGTGTGCCTTGTTTCCAAACAAGAAGTGAACTTAAACATAACGTTGACTTCAATTTGAAGTGAAAAAGGAAGTCTTTGATTTTTGAAATCCACAGTCATGTAATCAGCTGTGAATAATGAAGGAGGGAAAAACTCTCACTTGGCCCAAAACAAGCATGAACACAGCTGATGTTTCACTTTGCAGATGTGTCTGGGGGTGAACATTTTATAATGTGGTTCTTCCCATTCATCAGGAAGCCTAACGAGAGGCACTCAGGGTGCCAAATTCATTAAGTAACCCCAACTCTCTGTCCCCAACTTACTACCTGAGAAATATAAGGTAATGATTTTTATGTTTTAGGTTATATTTTTCCACCATTGATGGTCACATATAACCGTCACAAGAAGCTACTGCCCAACGCGAGCAAGCAAATAGTGAAGATCTTCCACACTTACGTTCTGGTGGCACTAATAATGAATACAAATCGTTTTTAAGGTGATTTCAGGAAATATTTTTTAATGTAAAATTAATTGTTTATGCCTTCCAAATGTAAGGGATTTACAAACATTTACTAAGCATGGGCCACACTAGGTGCCAGGTGGAGGGTAGGCAGAGGCTAAGAAGGAATGGTTCCTGGTATCAAGAAGCCCAAGTTCCGCAGGGGAAACGGACTTGTAAGTAAATAATTATGACACAGAAGGACTTGTAAATAGTAGAACTCTGCTCTTGGCTCGGACATCCATCATACCAAAACCAAACCAAAACAAAACAGTAGCCACAGAAAAGGAATGTGTTGAATCCATTTGCATGCAAAGCAGAGAAACTTCCCAGAGGAGGTTTAAAGGATGAATGGGAAGGTTTCCAGACAGGCATTCTGGGGAGGGGTGAAGTGAGGGAAGTAAGACTGGGAAAGGAATTCAGTGTGGAAGAGCAGGAGACAGGAGTAACAGGGATTGTCCTGGGATATGAATTATTTGATTCTACTGGGACATAAAGTGAGTTTAGTGACCAGAGGATTCTCTCTAGAGGTAGACAAAGCAAGATATGAAAGTCTTGTACATCGTGCCAAGGACCATGACTTAGACCAGTGAGAATTTATTGAAGATATTTAAGGGGTGTCTGTGTGTGGTAATGGTGGCAGCTGGGGGGAAATATTGTCATATTTAACCCATTAATCTCATTCCTGAAATAACCCTAAAGGAAATAACCCTAAAAGGTAAAAACACCTTTATTCATACTAACAAAATTGTAGTCCAATAACAAAAAGAGAGCTTATTATATTCTTGCACATCAAATTAAGGCAATATTATGTCCTACTTAAAGCATAATAAAAGGGGTGCCTGGGTGGCTCAGATGGTTAAGCGTCTGCCTTCGGCTCAGGTCATGATGCCAGGGTCCTGGGATCGAGGCCCGCATCAGGCTCCTGGCTCAGCGGGGAGCCTGCTTCTCCCTCTCCCTCTGCCTCTCCCCCTGCTCATGCTCTCTCTCTCTCTGTATCTGTGTGTCTCAAATGAATAAATAAAATCTTAAAAAATAAATAAATTAAATAAATAAATAAATAAATCATAATAAAAGACTTTGTAGCCACATGGGAAAAATTATATATTCTTAAGCATGCTTTAATATGAATAAAATGGGGTACAATATTCATAAACAGTGAAATTTTTCTTATATCCAATTCTTTGATTTTCTATTGAATTTCAGATGAAAGCCCAGAAGCTCTTTGAATCCAGTTCTCTTGGGATTTTATGGAGATTTCATTACATAGAAATGATTGACTGTCATTGGCCATTGGTTGATTCAACCTCCAGGCTCTCTCCCCTCTCCAGAGGTGAGTGAGGGGTGGGGAGGTGGGGGTGAGGGACTGAGAATTCCAATTCTCTAATCACATGGTTGGTCCTCTTGGCAACCACCCTTGGGTGGGGTCCAAAAGTCACCCTCATTAATAAAACATAAGACATCTCTATTATTCTCAACACTTAGGTAGGTCCAAGGGTTTGGGGAGCTGTGAGCCAGGAACTGTGGAAAAAGACCAAGTATACATGAGAAATAGATTTTGGTCATCTGAATAACCAAAGAGAAATTTCTTATAAATCACAATATCACAGTAGTAAAACCAGATTTCAAATTGATGACTGACAACAAAGACAATGTTTCTTTTGGAGGGAAGAACATTTTAGATGGGAAGACACAGTATGAGTCGGGGCATGAAGTCATGTGTGTGGAGTGTGAGGATCCAGTCCTCCTGGAAATAGAATGTTCTTGAGAAAGGAGCTTATCATCTGTCGCCACAGGATTATGATCTACTATGATGATGTATCATTCCACAGAAGGAAAAGGGATGTTTACTATTAGGAGAGAAAGGAGACCTGGATCCCAGGGTTTTCTACACTCAGCTAACTGGATGATTTAAGACTGTGTGAATCTCTTTAGCAGCACTTTATTCTTTCATACAATTGTACTTTTTTTCTCTCCTCGATGGCTCTCTTCTTCAATATAATGACTAGTCTACTATAATCATTTTATTATTTCATATGCTGACTGTAGCTCAACAGGAAGAAGTAGCTAGGGAAGAGGTTGAAAAATCCCCAAGAGGTTGAAACCAAGAGGTTTCAAGAGCTTGAACACACACACATACACCCACACACACATGCGCACACACACATGCACACACAGCCATTTGAGGACATGTGAAAAGGACGTCTTTTGTTTCTTTGCTGTGAAAACTTGCATAAATCATGGCATGAGCAGATAGAATTCCTTTTTGCTTTAAGAGTCAATAATAACATTGTCAGCCTAATTCTCACTATCCAATCTCAGAGGTAATGGTAGAAATGGAAATATCTAGGTTTAACTTTTTAGATTTTTTTACAGGACTTTTAAATTTTTTTTGCATTTAACTTTGAGTTTAAAATGATTTATGATTTATTATTCAATTTAGAAAATATGGAAAGGCATAAAGAAAATGAAAATTATCCCAAATTCTATTACTCACAGACAACCGCTATTAATTTTTGGCTAGTACGTCCATTTATCTAAGACCAGGATTTGGCAAACTACTGCCAATGGTCTGTATTTTTATGATCCTAGACATAAGAATGGTCTTTACATTTTTGAAGGGTTGTTAGTAAACAAATAAGAACATGCAACAGAAATCATATCTGTCATGCAAACCTCAAAATATTTACTACCTGGCCTTGTGCAGAAAAAGTTTGCCAAGCCCTGATTTAAGATGATTGCAAATCAAGTTTTTAAAATAAAATTAAGACCATCATGAAGATCACATTTTAAATGTACTTTTGAAGTCAAGAATAAGAATATATTATAATCATTTTCTCCTGTCTTTCTCAAACACCTTTTTTATTGGCTACCTAGAATTCCTTTGTAAGATTCACTGTGATTTATTTAGCCAGTCTCTTACTATTAAATATTTATTAGGTTGTTTCTAATTTTTGCTATTATAACTCTGAGATAAATATCTTTGTATTGAAATAATTTTGGACATCCTTAAATGTTTCCTGAGGAAAAATCCCTGGATATGTAATTGCTGGGTTAGAGGAAATGAAATATTTTTTTAAGGCTTTTCATTCATATTTCAAAATTACATTCTAGAAAGATTACATCAGTTTAAACTCCAGCTGTCTTTGAGAATGCCACTTCTCCATGCCAACTCCATGCCAACTCCATGCCAACTCCCATGCCTCACAAACTGTGTGTCCTATCTTTAAATTTATAAGGGTCTCTATATACTTGTCAATTTCTTATAGGAAAAATGGTATTTCCTTAATTTCATTGAAACCAGGTTGACATTTTATGTTTATTGACCATTTATATTTCTCCTTTTGTAAATTACTTTCAAAAATCATTTTGAATATTTTTATTGGGGTATTTTCTATTTTTCTCATTACTTTATAAGAATTCTCTTTTTGTATTAATAATATAAATTTTGTTGTATATGTTATAAATGTTTCCCTTAATTTTCATGGATCCTTTAATATGTTTTAAGATTTGGCATAGTGTAATTTATCAGTTTTTTGCCTTACTGTTTCTTCTTTCATTTTTATGTTAGAAATGCCCTCCACAGCAGATTATTTCATTTTTTATATTTAATTATTCAATCTATTTTTGTTTTATTTTGCTTTGTAGTTTGAGGTAAAGATACTCTTCTCTCTCTCTCCTTTTTTGTTCAAGAAATTAATTGTGAGTCGGAGAAAAGAACAACTATTACCCACAGTTTTCATAGGAAGAGATTAGGGCTCAGAGGAGTTAATGGACAAATTCAAGGTCCATTTGAATAATCCAGATATAATCCAGATATTTGAATAATCCAGAATAATCCAGATATTTTCCCCATTGAAATGAAAAACCACCAATATTTGAGAATGTTTCCGGACTTTGTCTTCTGTGTCATTTCTGTTTGTCTTTACACAAGTTGCATCTCTATGTTAATTAATTAGCACTGCAATGCATTTTTTTCTATCTTTAGGTTTCTTCCTTCTTATCATTTGAAAAATATATTCTTCCAGATGAACTTAAAAATCATTACATAGGTTTCCCTTTCCTCATAAAATTAATGCAGCACAACTGTTATTTCATAGGAGTCACTCAGAATTCCTCTCCACAAAAATCTTTTTTATGTGTGTCCCTCAAGGTAGTTTTGTACCGTAGATAGGCAGGAAGAAACAATTTTGTACCAGTTGGCACATCTTCCCACTCCATGACATACACCGGTATACCTGCTGGCTTCTCCATAACCTTTCTAACGTTAGGGAGGTAGAGTAACTACTGGTATAACTGGAAAGAATAAACTGGGGATACCCAACTTAACTCTGTCCTCCTCCATCTTGGGAGCAAGAGGCTCACGGAAGCAGATATTCTCCTCAGCTCCAGCAGGGCTGGAGGATTTTCTCATCAGGTGAGGCAGGTGGGGAGGGCATGGGGCTCCCATCCCCCCGCCAGCCCCCACCCGAGATGGGGCAGGTAAGTCTGCCTAATTCTCTTTGTTTATTAGCAGGTCCATTTGGGTCAAAATACTGCATATGCTATATTGCCCAAGTTGTCCTTTGTCATTAATGAAAGTGATATTTTGCTTTTATTTGCTGACTCTTCTCTTTTTCCTCAACTGGCTCAGAATTCATAGGGGCAAAAATATGATTTCTTTTTCATCAGTAGCAGTCTCTTCACCATTCTCTTTAGCTAGTTTTGTTTGTTGTCTTTCTCTTATGACAACAGAAACCAAGAGGCCATTTGTAAAATCCTTGAAGAATTGTGCTATATAAGAAATGTGCTATAGTTTTGTAATATCAGCAGAGCCCAATTCCCATAGTTGACACTTTGTGCAGGATAGTAAACACATACTTCTTAATTGAGCTCGTCTTCTATGTATTTCTCCAACATGATCCACATCGCTCCTTTAGTGTGTCATATTTGATGCATTTGGCTCCAGGACAGATTTTAAGTCTGTCTTCCAAATTCACTCTGCAGCAAGAGCCCTTCTTGTTGCATTTCTAGTTCTAGTGATTGCCAGAGAGACTGTTTAGAGAGAGGCTGCATTTATCATTTCTGTTACCATAATTTGAGATAGTTTGCAGAATTTATTTTTCTCTTAAGACAGGGTTTAGAGAAGAGCAGAGCAAAAAAATTAGATTTTATAGTAATGAATGTAGGAAAAGATCTATACATAATCAGACTGCAAGAACATTTAGTTCACTGCTCAGGATAGTTTGTCCCGTTTCATGGCAGCAAAGAACTACTTGGCAATGATAGAAATATTTTTTCTCCTGGCTAAAAATTGTGAATTTATTCTGAATGCCAGTGTTGATGCTCTTCACATCATTATTGTGAATCTATTTCCATACCAAAGTTGATATCACCTTCAGCTTTGTTTTGTTCTCTACTGCTTTCCCTGGATTGCTCGAACACAGTGCAGTGTTTCTGTTGAGTATAGCAAAAAAACTTCCTTTGGTTTGTTAGTTATCAGAAATGGATTCTAAAGGATGTTTTATACAAGATACTGATTCAACTAGTTGATTTTTAAAAATCAGGATCTGAATAAGATTTCTGTACAATTGTCCCTATGCTGCAGGGTCAAATGACTAAGTAGCCCCCGTATTGCCAATGCTAAAACTGACTCCCCTTGGCTATGTCTACTCAGTTCAGCAATTCAGTTCAACAAACATTCATTGAGGGCTTCTTCTGTGCCCTACACCATGCTGGGCCAGAAACAAATGCCCATTCCTCTTGGTGTCAATCAAGTAAATAGTTACTTTCAAATCAGTTTGATTTGTTAGCATCATAAAAATATTTTTATCTGTTTAGGGTTTTTCTTTTCCATGCCATGCAAACTACAGCTACTTGTCATATGCCTTGATTGAAGAATTTCTAATTATGTACCGGGCAGACAGCAGATGACAAGGAACATCGTGGATCAGCCATTTGGAGATTACAAATGTTAGTAAATGACAAAATTTTTAGAAATCCATAGTTTTTAAATTCCAAAGAGAAACTAGCATGACTTAGAATATAGATTTCTCTGACTGTGCTTCACTTCCCATTGGGTCTGTATTCTGTGAGCTGCACTATGTGAAAGTCCAGCCAGAAGCGTGTACATACCTTCAGGTCTCAGTTAAAGACCTTGTCTAATGCAACTGGACAATGAACCTAAGAGACCAGGCAGCTGGCAAAGTCAAATCCTCCTGCTTCTGGTGACGTGTGTGTGCGTGCACACGCACAGACATGTGCACACACACACACACACACACTACAGAATAACTATGAAGAAAATAAATTATAATAACGATAAGAAACAAAGAACTATGAATACAAGGAAAAGAGTCTATCAATATTGCTTTTAAAAAGGCCCTTTATGGGGTGGGTACCTGGGTGGCTCAGTCGGTTAAGTGTCCTAGTCTTGATTTCAGCTCAGGTCATGATCTCAGGGTTGTGAGATCGAGCCCCGCCTAGGGTTCCACGCTGGGCATGGAGCCTGCTTGAGATTCTATCTCTCCCTCCCACTCCGCTCGGCCTCACTCTAAAAAAAATTTAAAAAAAAAACAAAAAGGCCCATTATGACTCTAAATACCACATAAGCTTTCACAAATGCGGGCGTTCAAACACAGTACAATGATCTGGTAAAGACAAACTATATTATTCTTCATGTAAGCGGTACTGTCACTTTTTAACTTTTCTAGAAAAGGGAGAAATAATTTCTCCATTCATTTTTTTCTCAACACTTACGTGGTACTTACTTGGTGCCAGATTGCATGAAACATGCTGCAAATAGAAAGTAAAATTGGGTTTCTTGCCTTGGGGGCTAACAGTCTGTTTGCAAAGACAGACATCTAAATTCACAAAAACAGTTTTACGTAATTTGTGCCATAAATATGGCTCCTATTGGCAGTGTAAATTTAAGACATTGTATATTTTGCCTTAAAATCATAAAAAATGATGGTGGTTCCCCATAGGTGGGAGGTGGGGGGGGATGGGGAAAAGAGATAAAGGGGGTTAAGAGTACATTTATTGTGATGTGCACTGAGTAAGGTGTAGAATTGATGAATCATTATATTGTACACCTGAAACTAATATAACACTGTATGTTAATCATATTGGAATAAAAAATTAAAAAAAATTTTTTTTAAATCACCAAAAATGACAAATCAAAAAACCAGGCAGGAGAAAGTAATTGTAGTGAACATTGTTAATTCTCATGTATCACAGAACCTTCTGGATGGGAAGACTGTTCCTCTTTAGTTTTGTGTTCCCCGAGGATCCTGAAAATGGTTGAAAATTGATAAATACCTTATTTATGCTCCTATATATGAGATCTTTGGGCTTTCTATTACCACAAATAGCTTACCTTTGCTGAGCAAAGGTAAGCCTGAAAGCCTCTTTGTAGGTCTTATCTTATTTAGGCCTCATAGCAACCCTAAAATGTAGAATTTTACACATGAGGTGCCCAAGGCTTGAAGAGGTTGAGCAACTTGTCCAGGATTTCACACCTAGTCAATGGCAAAGCAAGTATTTGAACCAAGGTCAGCCTTAGTCCAAAACCCTGTTCTTAACCTCTAGATTGATGACCTCCTATTTCATATAGATGTTTCCATCAGCTTTTCTGTGTTCCTGAGGAATGAGTGGAAAAGTCCAAATGAAAGGAAGGAAGTACACAGGTTCTGTGAGTAATTTAGGACATTGGAAGCTATTGAAATTGTAGGGAACTGTAAAAGGACATACAAGTCAGGGGCCTCCATGAATGTGCATCTTTGTGGGAACCGATTTGTTGTTCTATTGAAATACACTTTATTCTCCAGCCCAATGAAGCAAGAGTTGGACCAGTGGTTCCTGCTACTCTTTAACAATGTCTTCCCATCCTTGCTTTGAGGAAAGCAGTGAGGGGGGAGGCCTTCAAAAACTTGCTGGTTCAGAGTGAGAAATCTGATGGGAAACTTCAGTCCTCTGAGATAGATCGTTTCTTATAATACCCAAGACAGTGTACAGGATGAAAATGAGTCTGGCTGGTGAGCCTATTTATAAAGTAAAGCTTTTGATAAAAATGTATCTTGCAGCACATCTGGTTTGATTTAGCAAAGTCCACAGAAAGAGTGTATTTGCCTTAGAAGACTCATCCTTAGGGGTTTGGGCATACTGAATTATCCATGAGTATTATCTAGACATGAATAATACAGTGTTCTTGCCTTTATTAGCTACCTAAATCACTAGTCATGAGCATTTATTTTTGATGTGTCATGTTACTTCTCTGATGAGTCATGTTACATTACGTACTCTTTGGCAGGGAAGAGGCATGTCATTTTGCTGAAATGAGTTACAGCCAGACACGGAAACAATGCATAAAATAAAAAAGTACCTCATCAGAAAAATCACCTGATCAATAGGCCTAAAATATCAAAGAGCTACAATAGAAAGTACAGAATGCTCACACCATAAGCGAGCAAACAGCCCTCATCCAGTATCCTTTTCACATTGCAGTCTCTTTCAGGAATGGAAAAGAGCACCAAGTTTTCAGTTTCTAATATACTTTTCAACACATCACTCCACTTTAAAACAAAAAGTCACTTCCCTTTTCCCAAAAGCCAAAGAATGTTTTATATTGAGAAGAACCCAGCTTGGACTCAGGAAAATTTGGGTTCAAAATCCAGGCAGGCTGTTTACTACTTCTGACTTCAGCCAAGTTAGCTATGTTCTCCCAGCTTCTGTATCCTTATATGTAAAACCTCGCAGAGTGACTGTGTGTTTTGAAAGAGAAAACAGATGTGGGATGCCTTGTACAATGTCTGTGGAGTCCATGAATAAGTGGGAGCTACTTTTCCATGGTGTCTTGTTCCCCTGCCTTTCAGAGATATATACGCAGAATGCCTCTCTCCATGCATTGGATTTACTCAATTCAACCAAAATTTTATTTCTTTTTTTAAGAGTACCAATCATGAAATGGTGTGAAAAAGTGGCACAGGATCTAAACTATGAGTCAGAACTACTAATCATGTATGTCCACGAATGAGCCATTTGATCTGTCTGGAATTTCATTTCTCTATAATATGTGGGAACTGGAAATCATCCCAAAGGTTCCTTCCAGCCCTGACTTGCCTATAATCTTATGATTCAAACTTTCAAGAGAGGTAAAACCAGATCAAGGAAATGTTGGGTCCCTGGTTACTCCATTAAATACCAACATAAGCTGGTTAATATCCAGTTTGTGAAACAAGCCGATTGGATGAAAGATTTCTGTAGTCAGAAGACTTGTTGGCTGGGCACACAGGCTGGGCACACAATAAGGGTATCAATGAGTGGTCAAAGAGAAATTGTTCCATAACTGGTTGTGACTCTTTGTCAGTATGGAGGATGTTATGGGCATGCTGAAAAGGAAGACAAGTGGGGCACCTGGGTGGCTCAGCCGGTTGGGCGTCCTACTCATGATTTTGGCTCAGGTCATGATCTCATGGATTGAAAGATTGAGCCCCATGTCAGGGAGTCTGCTTGGGATTTTCTCCCTCTGCCCCTCCCCCCACTCGCACACACATTCTCTTTCTCTCTCTAAAATAAATAAATCTTCAAGGAGAAAAAAAGGAAGACAAGTTCCTCTGTAGACAAACTGAAGTTATCTATAATGATGGCTAACTGGTATTTTTCACAAAAACTTGATATAAATGACATGAAGTGCTAAAAATTAAGACTAACTATTATTGATCATAGGGTCTACTCTTTTATCATTATAATCAACAATAATCATAATTATTTGGTAAGCATCAACAGTATTCAATTTTTATCCTTTGAGGTCATCCACAGATACAGTGAACATCCACTGGATGAGGACTGTCTTTAAGAGGGATCACATTTTCTGAAACATTAGCTCTACATGGGATTGGGAACCATGAGGGGAGATGCAGTGACTATCGAAACACTGTGTGGGTGGTGGAACCCTAAAGCTCCAGAGGACCTCTTCAGCGTCACCACTGGAGACATGGTGACTTGCTAATGGGTACTTACAGTCTTGGTAATAATGTACTAGCAGCACTCTGGAAGCCTACTTTTATCTGTAAAAATAAGGGATAGTAAGAGTATCAACTTTATAAAATTGCTATGAGGATTAAATAAGATACAGCTTTGTACATAATAAGTACTTAATCAGTGTAAGCTATTATTAGTAGTAATGATAATATACTATGGGAGGAGTACTTGGAAACTTTCTAGAAATCAAAGTTCCCCAATGATCTCATATCTAGGAGTCTAAATAAGATATTTGTATACCTTCAACGATACTAGGTTTTTTTTTTCCTTTGATAGATATTAAACTAAGGATACAGAGCAATGATGTTTCTTGAGAAGATTCTTTGTATACTCTGGAATTAAGAATTTTTATAATGAATTTAAGTTCCTACAATTCTTTTCTGAGAACTCAGATTAGAAAGGGGTGGAGTAAGGGCAGATTGTGGTACTCAGAACTGTTGTAGTAATAAATTCCTCAGTATGCAGGCATGAATTATAATCCAGGAATGAGCAGGCCTGGCTTCTGATTGGACTTCTTAAGTTTAGGACCCAGGGATGTGCCGAACCATAACAAAGGAATTACCTAAAGAAGAGGCTATCCTTTGCTTGCTTCTGTGATTCAACCAAGGAAGCAACCCAAGTAAGGAAATGGGATGTCCTTTTGTGTTAAAGCAACATCACTGATCCTGGCAGAGAGCTATGTAATGTAAGCATTTTTTCTCTTACATACACTTTCTGAACCATTAATTTACCACATAGGATTTGCTTCTGAAAATTCCGGTAAAACTAATAATCCATTAGGAAATTTTCAAGCTTCAGAATAAAAAAAGTTGTTTTACATCTGTCTTGAGAGTTGGAAAAAAAAAAAAAAACATGTTTATAGGATGTTTGCTTCTTTTTTAATGATTATTTTTTAAACAACCACTTTAGGAATTTCATGTCATTTGATAATAATAGAGATAAAACTATTATTCACAGTTTGAGTCAGGGATCAATAGCAGAAAAGCATGAATAAATTCTTAGTTGAGTCTACATATATGGTAATGAGTGAAGAAATAACTGAATTTGAAATCAACTGAAACTGAATTTGAAGATAAGAGAGTTTTTTCTTGAAGTGACTATTTTTTTTTTTAAATATAAATTGCATGGTTCCCTTAGGTGCTAATTTTTCTACTTGTAAAATTCTGTTTTTCTCACTTTTCTTCAGGATTGAACTAGGCATCTTACAAGAGATTAGTAAAGGCACCCAGAAACATTTCATTACTTTGTCTTATTTGGTTTTGACTGCTTCAATGCCACCACCCTACTTCTCCCTTTCTGGCTCCTCTGGACATAATAAAGCTTCTCCAGGAGTCACAGAAACAAAGATATTCTCATCACTGCTCTTGAGGAGAGAAGCAAAATTCTCTCCTCTGTGTACTCAGCAGTGTTTCCCTTCAGGGACCACCCAAACAGTCTCCACCCAGTGCCACATGGAGAGATACACTTTTTTAATCCTTTAAGTGTCAACAGACAAATGGAGGTATGCTATTAATTTTGTGTTAGGCTGGATATTCTCTTGCATAAAATTCTAAGTCTATCATAAATATTATATCTTTGGGTAGTATAAGTTGGTGTTTACCAGAGGAGTTCCTTCACAGACATGAAGTCACTGGGAATTTTAGGGATAGTTTTTCATTGTTTTGAAATGGTCCAGTGGTTTCCTAGGGAGTCAGATATCCTAGACCAGAGCTGACTTTTCCTGATAAGATTCTATAGTAGAAAACCTAATCCTTAAATACCACCTGATGTCTTTTTAATTTCTGGTAGCTCCTAGAGTTCCTCAGTTGACCTACACACAACTTTCCCTTTGCCGAATTAATATCATTCATCGCCTCAAACATAAGGCAGAGTCAGCCTTTCACAAGGAAACTGAGCTTTGAGCTTCAGAATGAGTTTTTCAGAGCCCATAACAGAGATAATGATCTGAAAACTCAAAGGACATTTGGTTTGTAAGAGTCACGTTTATGAGAAAGACACGTTTTAGGGGAATCTAAAAACATGGTCTGCCTGGGTGTTATTTTAAAATTGAGGCTAAGACTCTTTGGTCTATTAGTTCGATGTTCTTTCTGTGCTCATTGTTGAAGTTCAGTGAATGGGCTGAGGGAAGCTGGTGGAGGGAGGCAGAGGAATAGTCTGTGATTTCCTTTAGCTCAAAGCAGTGGACCAGAATATGGGTGAATGTAGGGTTTTAGAAGATGATGAGACTAAGTAGGGAGGCAGAGGTCAGATGATAAAGTGTCCTTCATGCCATCCTAAGGAATTCAGATTTGATTCCAAAGGATAATAGGGACCCACTGAAAGATTTAATGCTGAGTAATATAGCAGGTTTTCTTTTAGTAAGATTTCTCTGGCAAGAGTGAGGATATTTTGTTTAGAGGTGGGTGTTGAGTTATGGTGCTGGGAAGTTAGGAGGTCCAATAATCCAGAGAGGCATAAAAAGGACTTATGTTAAAACAATGGAAGCGGGGGGGGGGGGGGAATTTCAAGACAGATTTTTTAGGCATAAAATTTGTGGGATCCCTTGACTGAGGATGTAGGATAAAGAAAGAACAGGAGGTTCCTGGACTGACACCCATGTTTCTATTTCAAATAGTGGTTGTCTCATTCATGGAGCAATGGAACTGAGGGCAGAGAATGATGTTGGTGTGGCGGGGTGGGGTTGAAGACGGTATGAATTTGGGACATTTTAAGTTTGAGGAGGTGGAAGGAGCTGAAGATTTCCATTTGAGAATCTAAACTTGGTAGCAGGTGATGCTAAACATCCAGGAGGGTTTTTACCTGTATACTCTCTCCCACTCTGAATCAATATCGTTTCTATCTCTTCTTCTAGAGAAGACATTACCATCATGTTTTCATCAATGGCATACATTTGATAAAGTGCTTTGAATTTGTTTGGGACACAGGAATCAGGTAAATATGTCCATTATTTTCCAACACAATTTCATTCTATATCTGTGATTCACTGTAAGCTGTTCTAAGGAGAAAATGGATTTGTGTACTTTCCAAGCATACAAATGATCTTTGTATGCCCAGCCTTCATTCTCTTGATTGAGTTCTTAGGGAAGAGTTTTGAATTGGCTTCAAGATCTAGTTTAACTTACTTTATAGGTGAGGAAATTCAATGTCTCCCAGCCCTTCAAGAAGGGCATCCTCTAGCTAGGACTTCGTATTTTCCTCTTTCTTCACTTACCCATGGCTTAGCTATTTTTCACCTCCAGTTCTTACTGAATTATCCATCTTCTTCATTCTTTTCTTTTTCCTTCCCTCGATAGTTCTTTCAAGCATCCTAGATAACAAGTTCTCACCCAGTAAAAAGTTAGATGATGACAATACATGTCAATAATATTTGGTATCTTTATATTGAAAAGATGTGTTCTCTTAGGGTTATTCTAAGCAAATACCACACCCAGTATCCCTTAAAAATTACAAGAGGACCATTCTTAACCTTTTATTTTTATAGGAATTCTTGCACCTTGAAAGAGCCTGATGAGTGTTTTTATATCTACAACACGGTGTTGAAGTAGAGTCTGGATGATGTATAGCGGTACTGATATATTTTTTATGCTTCATGTACTAAATTTTTAAAAAGTTACACCTGCAGATTTTTATCTGTGTTCCATCAGCATAAACGCTCTGGGATCAGCACTTTTCAGTTCTCCCATGAAAAGTGATGAGGTCTTGCAAGGGCTGGGGTCATATGATCTGTCTCAGTGCTGTCTTAAACGGTGCCAGAAGCGAGGGCATAAAGTGAGTGCTATTTTGGCCACACTTTATCGAATTCCCTCTCCAGATGCTCTACATATTTCACAGCAGAATTAGCAACAGCAATCATTGTGGAAGATCATAAATGTCCCAGCTCCTCTCTCAATCCCCAAACCGGTTCACAGCTACTCCTAGCTGAAGATGATGACAAACTTAATCCATCCACCTGACAGTGCAAAAAGGCTATGTGCTTGAGGTCTGTGGGGTACCAAGGGGGATAGGAGAGAGGTTAAGAGGAACATCCTGGGAGGGCAAGAAGTTTGGCTTTGCAGTCTGATACTTTTCCTTGCTCAACATTCTGTAGGTTTTATAGGGCCTAAGAGGGCAGCCAATAACCCTCCACCATGCTTCCTACCCTGAGTCCCAAGCTGGACTTGTCATTTTCATTCCAAACCCACATAATCTTCCCACAAGCTTTTGCATCCGAATCCATTTTAGCAGGTAATTTGCATAGCCAAACATTTCTTGCTAACTCTCTCTGGGGTGAGTTTACCTGGGAATCTCAATGGTGTCATCGGAAATAAAGTGACCAGGATTTTAGTTTTCATTTAAAACGGTGATCTAGCTCAGCAGTTCTGTCAAAGTGATGTTAATGCACAATCATATTCATAAGAGCCCCTGCCTTGTGGGAGGGTATATTTAGAAGTTTTCCTTTCCGTGTAGCTATTTAAGGCTCGTGGATCAGTCTCCTTAGCACGGCATCCCTTCAGATATAGAAGACGACTGTCAGCAAATATGTGGCAAAGTCAAACCGAATCTTCATTTTTACGTGACAAGATGGAAATGAAGTCCACACCTCAACCTCCGGGCTCCGCCATAGTTTTTATTCTTGGTTATCTGTGTGGTCATCATGACCTAGTGATAACTTTCAGATATATTTCTCAAATATTTATTTTCCTGATCAAGCTCTATGAAAACACTAAGTGAAGCTACTTTCCATCTCTACATCCATCAATAATTTTTTTTTAAGATTTTATTTATTTATTTGACAGAGAGAGACACACAGCGAGAGAGGGAACACAAGCAGGGGGAGTGGGAGAGGGATTAGCAGGCTCCCCACCGAGCAGGGAGCCCGATGCAGGGCTTGATCCCAGCACCCTGAGATCATGACCCAAGCCGAAGGCAGACACTTAACGACTGAGCCACCCAGGCGCCCCTCTACATCCATCAATAATTTTATACCTCCAGTACATGGCTTGTGTCTCTAGTGTTTGCCCTCTGGAGAATTAGAATTGCCAGGAGATTCATTTATGGGAATGATGTATGAATTTTAGGACATGTATTTTTTTAAATCCTGTGTTTCTTTATTTTCATTCTCAGTGTCTTGGTGCTTAGGCTTTGGAATTAGACTATCATTTTAGGCCAAAAAAATGTCAGATTACCTACTTATTGTAAGTAGCATCCACTAATTTCCCCCAGTTTTTTTGGGTTATTTGATAGTGACCATCAAATCTTGGATTATAACCCTGATGAAAACTGTCACATGAGAAAGCAGTTTTGAGAAGTTTACCCAACAATTTCAGCTCCCTGCATGCTCGATCCAGTTGATGGAGCTATTTAAGGTGTGGCTAGAAATGAGCTGATGGGAGAACAGCCACGTTAGTGGCTTCAAGTTGATTTGAATCACATTGCTTCCCATCTTATTTTGGTTTATTTATTTAAAAATTCAACCTGCAGGCTTTGTTCAATTATAGGGGAAACATGTTCTGCCATTCTTAAATCTCTATAAGAAAAATCATAGATTCTTTGGCCTGGCAGTTATCTTGAGAAACTGCCTTCAAGCAGAAACATATCTGTATCAATCTACATGTTTTTATTTTAAGCCTCAAGAAGGGACAATTTCACAGCTGCGCCCAATGCCTATTCCATGGTCCCTTTTCTAGATCCAGAAAGGAACGCCTCCCTTATTTTAAGGCTTCTGCTTTGCATTCGGTCCCTAAAATGTGTGTGTGTGTGTGTGTGCACGCAAGCATGTGTGCATGTGTGTGTGGGCCCGCACACACCTGCCTTCACCACCCTCTACAAGTTGGTGCCCATTTCCTATAGTTTCCTACTTTACAGAAACCTTCATATTTATCACCGACTTGATGGCAGTTGAAAACACATCCTGGGTTTCTTATCCAGCTTTCTCCTTTGGCTGGGGTTGTGAGGTTGTTAATGGCAAACGGTGGGGGTGGAGTGAGGCCCCTGTTATCATGCAAGCAATTGCTAACTGTGGACCTCTGACTTTGTAATTTGTTCTTTATGGACTCGCCTGCAGCCAATAAGCAAAATCAATAGTCTTTGCTGAAAAGTAAGCAAGTGCCAGTGTGTTATGTGACAGGTGAAGATACATGTGCTTACCAGGGGTCAGGGGGCCACAGCAAATTTCTCTCTGACTTCTTTTCAAAAAGCTCAATCCCATTTAGGGAGCATTCGTCATTGGAAAACGTTGCAGCTGGGAATAAGAAAGCCTGCCGCTCTTCTTTTCTCATTTAACGATGTTTGTTTTCAACAGCCTGTTCAATAATGTCACTGAGAAGAAATTATGTGAGAAGAATAAAGTGCTTAGAGTCTATTTATTTATTCATTCATTCATTTCTGTAGAATAACACTAGCTGTTGCTTTCTCATGTATATTAATACAGCTGCGGTTGTCCAAACATTTGTTTGTTCTATTCCTTTCCAAGAAATAGGTAAGTCTCTTTCTATTGCCATGGAATTGATTACCTGTAGTTTAAGTCAGAGGGAAGGTTATATGAGATTGATGGGAGACATACATATCTCTAAGCCAACATTATGGTAGGGTATAAATCTCCTCAATAATTTGGCTTCTGATAAGATGCCAAGAACCTTTTCTGTTTTCTCCTCAGAACCATCAGCCATCAGGTAATTTTGGAGAGGGATATAAAATAAAAGACTAATGAGCACAAGTGGATTCAAAAGAACTAAAATAAAATGGGCTTTTAATCTTTGATATTTTATCATGGCATTTCTCCGTTTGGCTTCTCGTACTCCCATTTGTTTGACTTATCAGCTCAGAAAACGGAGTTTTGCTCGCAAGCAGGATTTCTTAACCTGGTATTAAACCGAAACAAGTAAATAAACAGGGGATTTTCTTTTCCTTTTCCTATTCAGAGCATTTTGCAAAACGTGCAGACTGTGAACCTACAAATCTAGCAGTAACCAGGAGGGGTGGTCAAAGGAAGAGAGAACTTGAACAACAGCCCCAGGGCAGCCCACTGGCGGGGTCTGAGAACACGGTTTCCTGGGGCCTGCAGCCTGCTCCTTTGCCTTGGAAATTCTTCTAAAGGAAAAATTAAATTTAAGACATGTTTATGTAGACTCTAGCTTGACTTTAGCGGTTTCTGTGGTTCACAGTAGTAAATCTGATTGTGTTTTTCTTTGACAATCCATCAGTCCATATTTTGGCGGTCTGTCATGCTGAGGGCAAACATATATGCTTTAAGAATCAAGATAGCACAGCCACCGCGGAAAACAGCATGGAGATTCCTCAAAAAAATAAAAATAGAATTACCATATGATCCAATTATTCCACTGCTCGGTATTTACCCGAAGAGTATGAAAATACTAATTCAGAAAGATATGTGCACCCCTAAGTTTATTGCAGCATTATTTACAACAGCCAAATTATGGAAGCAACCCAAGTGTCCATCGATAGATGGATGGATAAAGAAGATGTAACACACACACACACACACACAAATGCACAAACACACACACATACACGCCATGGAATATTACTCAGCCATAAAAAGAATGAAATCTTGCCATTTGCAACAGCATGGATGTATCTAGAGGGTATAATGCTAAGTGAAATAAATCAGTCAGAGAGATACATATATCATATGATTTCACTAATATGTTTAAGAAACAATTTAAGAAACAAAGCAAAGGAATAGAGAAAAAAGAGACAAGCAAAAAACAGACTCTTAAATATAGAGAACAAACTGCTGGTTACTAGAGGGGAGGAAGGTGGGGGGATGGGTGAAACAGGTGAAGGGGATTAAGAATATATTTATGGGGGCACCTGGGTGGCTCAGTCGGTTAGGCATCTGACTCTTGATTTCGGCCCTCATCATGATCTCAGGGTTCAGAGTTGTGAGATCGAGCCCCGCATCAGGCCCCATGCTGCGCAGAGCAGCTTGCTTAAGATTCTCTCTCTCCTTCTCTCTGCCCTCCCCCACCTCTTAAAAAAAAAAAGAGTACACTTACGATGAGCACTGAGCAATGTATAGAATTGTTGAATCACTAAATTGTACACCAGAAACTAATAGAACAGTGTATGTTAATTATACTGGAATTAAATTTTTTTAATTTTTAAAAAAGAATCAATATAAAAACTAATATGATAACCAGCAAGAGTTGTTTTAGTGGTGCCATGAGTCGCTTTGAAATCCTCTGAGGAATCAAAACTCTATGGCCTCAGAATTGATACTCAGTAAGATTCGGGGTATCCCATTACATGAACTTACAGCAATGAAAATTCCTACCTGCCAAAAGGATATATAAAACCCAGTTAATATCCTGCTTTTCTCATGTTATATTTTAACATCACACAGAATTCCAGTGTGCAAAAGTAACTTGAACAGAGTTGATTGAGCCTCATAAATTTCTCCCTAAATGTAGTGTAAATTCCCGGAGAGTAGAGACTGTGTCTTATACTCCTTTGTATCCCCTTAAATTTCAGCTACCAGTTCAGTCTTCTATGAGCAAAAGCTGAATCTGGGGGCACCTGGGTGGCTAAGTCAGTTAACCGTCCAACTCTTGATTTTGGCTCAGGTCATGATCTCAGGGTTGTGAGATCAAGCCCTGTGTTGGGCTCCACAATGGGCATGGATCCTGCTCGGGATTCTCTCTCTCTCCCTCTCCCCCTGCCCCTTCCCTCCCCCCTCCTTCTCTAAAAAAAATTTGAATCTGGAATTGAGACTGACATACATACACAAATTTCTCCGTTGTGTCTACAAGTATGTATGTATATGAATACATAAAGTTATGTTAGATAAGTTGTTTTTGAATTAGCTAAAGGTATTTACATAAGCTTCATTTTCACTAGCACATTATCACATTTATTTTGTTTTATACTATAATAAGAAATGGTATAGAAGTCTTTCCTCTAAGGGAATTCAATATCCGTGCCAACAAGTTTTCCCATGGCACTGCCATTAAGTTATTATGAAGGGATGAATACTCTTCTCACCTAGGGATACATAAACTGCCAGAGAGAATGTAAAATTACACTGTGCCAATGTGGTGGCCACATGTGGACACTGAGCACCGTAAATGTGACTAGTCAAAATTGATACATGATTCAAGTGTAAAATGCACACCCAAGTTTGAAGATACTATGAATAACGTGAAATATTGCACTCATTATTATTGTATCGACTAAATGTTGAAATGACAATATTTTGCATATGTTGATTAAATAAAATATGTTATTGAAATCAATTTCACCTGTTTCCCTTAATTTCTTTAAATAAGGCTGCTAGAAAATTAAAGTCTCACTTATGGCTCCCATTATATTTCTACCGGACAGAGCTGATAAAGGAGCAGTTATATCCAACTTAACGTGGATTGTCAGAACCACCTGATTAGATCCACTTAACCATTTATATCAATATCACTTCCTGTTTATATAGGCTGTAATTATAAGACTGTCACATTTTTATACATTTTTTTTGCAAAAAAAGACATCTAAATGGATAAAAACATATGGTTAGCTATTTTATTTTCATTATGCTTGTAACAAAATAAATTTCTTTTTTTTTTAAAGATTTTATTTATTTATTTATTAGGGAGCGAGCGAGAGAGAGAAACAGCATGAGAGGGGAGAGGGTCAGAGGGAGAAGCAGACTCCCCGCTGAGCTGGGAGCCTGATGAGGGACTCGATCCCCGGACTCCGGGATCATGACCTGAGCCAAAGGCAGTCGCTCAACCAACTGAGCCACCCAGGCACCCGTAACAAAATAAATTTCTAAATCAAACCAAAAGCTTTGACTTGGTGTTCTGAGTTTGGAAAAAAAATAGAGTCATACTAGCAATCTGCAACCTTATTTATTGATAGATAGGAACCACCTGCAAGTTTTTCTCAGATTAATAGTATGCACTTACCTGTTTGCCATCCTTCTCCTCTCGCCTCCGTGTTGTTCCTTCCTGATTAACCCCAATGTCACTGTTTCCTCAGGTTCACTCCAAATGCTCTAAGATGGTGTTTTCACATTTGTACATGGTCACAGCTCAAAAGTTGGGATGCAGCTTACAATCAATGACATCATGAGTAGTATGGCACAGTTTAATTGATTTTTTTTTTCTTGGAGATAGGCAAAATAATGCTCCCACCATAATTGATGGTATTTTTAGATTTGATGAAACGTGGTGACTCACGTAGAGAAACTTTACAAAATACAGCTTTCAGAGCCCTGCCCCAAACACACTGAGCCATCATGTTTGGGTGGTACAGCTTTGTGATCTGCTCTTGTTGAACACTCTCTCAGTGACTCTGATATAGTCCTCGGACCAGCATCTCAAGGAACCACTAATCTCAAGTCCTATTTATCCCCGGACTAATGATATCAATTCAATTCATACACAAAATGACCAGTGAACTGAGAACAATTTTTACTTAGTACCAACAGCTGCTGGGCTCTGAGCATCAGGTCATAAGAAATGGGTAAGACCATCCTTTTTTTCAAGGAATTGACAACTTGCCTTTGACAGTGCTTCAAGATATTTTAAGTTCCAGCATTTTCCAGAAGCTCAAATACTGTATCTCAGACAATCAGAAGGGAAGCAGTGTTCAGGGAGGATATGGCTACTACCTTTGTGAAGAGACAGGGCTGTCTGCTGACCTCTCTGGAGGGCCAAGTGCCCTGTGGCAAGAAGTGGAAACTGCAGGGCCAGGCCGATGGCAGTGATGTAATTTGAAAGCTAGATCTCAAGCTACACGGGAGGTAATGAGTTCCCACTTTTGGCTTAATTAAGACTTTAATGGTTATAAGGACCAAAGTCTCTCCTTAATTCCATACCAACAGAGGACAGCAATTTCAGTCACTTTTATAATGTTGACCCAAATGTTAAAACAAACAAACAAAAAGACAGGTTGCAAAGGAGGCTGACAGTACTAAGGCTCCTGTTCTATCCAGGTCACTCTGAGCCCTGGGCCAGGAGAACATTACTCTCCCACGGCTTCTGTTACATCCTAACTCAAACCTAGCGGCTTGCCGTAAACCCACCAACGTGCTGAGGCCCTTGAGGGGACATTGGGAAGAAGATGAGCATTCACATTCACAGAAATGGAGCTGGTATTTGAAGCACTCTGGGAAAGCAAGCAGCTATCCTAGATAATCTACTGAGAGAACTAAGAAGCCCCTTACGTGCATCCACTGAAGAGTGATTGGAAGGAACTTTGCCTCCTACCCAGGAGAAGTGTTCTCTCTGTTCTGTCGCAGATGGTGGAAATTTTCCACTGGAGATTCCTTTGGGTTAAGCTATTTTCTCCTCCAGTCTGCAAATTCACTTAGTACATATGCCATATCAAACTATCATTAATCATTCATAGCTTGAAAGTTGAATACCTAGTAATTCATTCAACCGTTATTTATTGAGCCACAGGTCGGTCACACCCTGTGCCAGGCACCGGGCAGATAACGTGAAGCAAAGGAAGATACAGCTCCTAATCTCATGGAGTTTATGGTCTCATAGTAGAAATGGATATTAACAGAAAAAAATTGCAACAATAAATGTGTGCACATAAACTCGGGTAAATAAAAGAATGTCAGTTTATGCACTAGTCACTAATAAAAAAAGATTTTAAACTAGGAGGTCAAGGAAGGAAAGCTTCTTTGAGGAAGTGACCCTCGAATGGTATCTGAAATAGAAATATAGACGGATAGAAATTGATGAGGTAAAGAAGGAAGGCAGTGTTTGACCCGAATTAGAGTAGATTTCAGCTGTCTTAGAGACCACTTTTGTTGATAGCATTTCTTTTGTTATATATATTTTATTTATTTATTTGACAGAGAGAGAGAGCACAAGTAGGCAGAGCGGCAGGCAGAGGGAGAAGCAGAATCCCCACTGAGCAGGGAGCCCCATGCAGGGCCCAATCCCAGGACCCTGGGATCATGACCTGAGCCGAAGGCAGATGCTTAACCAACTGAGCCACCCAGGCGCTTCTTATTGGCAAATCAAGGAGGATGGTACATCTGCTGGAACATAAAAATATCTTTGATAGATTATTTCTAGTGTGTTTGTGAAATGAAACTTCATACATTTGTAAAACTTAATAATTTAATGGTAGGTGGTAAATAAAATTTATTTAAGGGGGTAGAGAATAGATCATTCTTAGACCATAGAAATCTGCAGGTAATAAGTATATTTATTTTAGAAAACATTTTACTTTCTTCTCTGAGCCAGAATTTTCTGGAGTGCATGTAAATAACTTGTGTGTGTGTGTGTGTGCGCGCGCGTGTGTGCGTGCGTGTGCGCGCGCGCGCGTGTGTGTGTGCGTGTGTGCGCATGTGTGAGGGTGTGTGTGCACGCGTGTGCGTGTGCGCGCGTGTGCGCGCACGCATGTGTGAGTGTATGTGCGTCTGTGTGTGTGTGTGTGTGCATGTCCCACTTCTAGTACAGAAGCTGCTAAAATAAGAAATGACTGGCCATCAGGAGGGAAGATAAAAACCCAGAAAGGAAAGGAGGCAGGAGTTGAGATAACGCGTTCTCCATGGTGGTAGGTGAAAAAGTCAAGGTTGAGGGGAGAAGGAAAAATATGAGATTCTAAGTCACTAATGGTTGGACAGTGTGAGAGTTTCCAAGTGGTGGAAACTGAGACCATCAAGTCACTGATGCTGCTATACATCTCCTGAATAGGGCAGCACAAAAAGACTTGGTTTTTTTCCTCAGTAAGTTGAACTGACCTAAATTATGTATGGCAAGTAGATTTCATTTTATAAGGCAAGTCCTATGGATCCAAAACACATGCTTAAGAGTTGAGTTTAGGATACAGAAACCACTGTATCTGGGCTTAGCAGGAAAGAGCATCTAACTGATTAACAAAGCCTATCAGACTAGGGAATAGTGGTGTGATAGTTTGTGTATCATGGGTTTGCTAGCCCTGCTCTAAAATATCCCTGCTCACATTCCCCTTTGGCCACCTAGAGCTATGGCAGGAGACAAGGAAAAGGAAACCATTTTTTATTTCTTTAAAAATTATTATTACAGAAGCAACATTAGTGTATCAGTATTTTTCCCCCTTTAATGATTTTAGAGAAGAAATAAAATCAGCCCACAACAAAGGCAATTTTCTTAACATAAAGTTGAAAGTTCCAAAGAAATTTGCATTTCCAGTGCTGGGAAATGTCAGGTCTTTTTTGGACTCAAATCCCCGTATGTCACGCCAGGGCAAGAAGGGTAATGTTTATAACATCTGAATCTCTGAACCAGTGAATAAAAGATATCAGTGTTACTTAGCTGAGACATGAATAAATATTCATAACAATGGCACATGCATAGCTAATTGAATGACTTTTGTTAATATTAAACTAGATATTCATGGACATGTGCCTTTTTCTATAATGAAAATACTGCCTTGGGCTAGTTTTGTTTTTCTTGTCGAGAACAATTTATGTGCTTTCACTGAAATGAATATAAACTCCTATTCTCATGACAAAAGAATTCACCATTAATTTGAGGAAAGAATTTCTTTATTCCCTTTGTGGTATACTTTATTGAAAAAGCAAACCCTAAACTGATCTTGAAATTTTGGTTCATGCGTTATGTTTAATTTCAACAACATATTCAATGTCTATAAATAGAGATTTTTTAGGATTATTAGGACCAGATGTATTGTTATCAGGTCCATAAGGGATTTTCTTTCAATTAATTTAAAAAGTAATAAAAACAAAGCGAAGCAAAATAAAATTCCGATTTGGCTGTTTGTGTGAGCTGGGACCTACTATTTTCCTCCCTTCCTCAATCTTTTGTTTCCTCATCCTTTTTCTTTCTCGCCTTCATTTCTCCTTATGTGCCTGGCAGGGGATATTTGTTAGCTTTTATTGTCTCTTCTTAACAGCACCCTGAGATCCTTGTGGAAAGGGAGCTCTTCTTTATTGTGACCAGTCCTAGTCCACCCTCTCCCTAGCACTGGCACCGTTGAGGGGGCTGACCATGACCTAAGTCTGACCAGTTAGATATTCTACCTGAGATCTTTGAATGTGAAACAAAGTAGACGAGGCCAACACGAGTTCCTAGAGGTCTTCCGTTGAGCAGTGGTGGTGGCAAGTGTCCTGACCAGCCTGTTCCTGCTAATGAGATGATCACTCAGTTTCATGCTTTCTAGACCTCTCGGCTTCCCTGGCTTATGCTCATTGACCAGCCTTTTTTTTCCACCTCCAGCCAACTTAATGAGTTCTCCAGTATCCTTCCAACAAACCCACTTTGTTGTAAGGCAGCCAATCTAAGAATCCAAGAAACCCTGATACACACTCATTTAGTTCCCATTCTGCTCTCTATTAAGTGATGGCATTCATAGCTCAGCAACTGAGGTTATACTTGTTAAACTTGTTAGTTTGCCAATACATTGATTCATCCCCTAACGTTTGCCTGACATGACCTGACAAAAAATTTCTGTGACCTAATACTCGGCACACAGGGGTATATAAAATACACAGTGTGACCCAAGGGTTTCTCTAATTCACAATCACTCTGTAGTGATGATAATAGAATTGAACTTGAAGCTGTTGAAGTAACTAGACTTATCATGTCAGAGCCTCAATGTCACTCATTTGTTGTTTTCAGGGCTTAGAAAACTGACAATATAGAAAGACCTGAAAATATACAAAGGGATTGGTTTCTGTATGACTTGCTACTTGGGGCTTGCCAATCAGTGATTCAGTCAGATACTGCCCTACAATTAGGGCAGTAATTTCCAAAATTGGCTGGTAATAAAATTACCTAGGATCTCCTCTACAATCTCAAATTAGACATCATGACCCAATGTTTTGAGCCACTAGGTCTGGGATGGAATCATTATTAGCCAAGGTGTAAAATCTAAAGAGAGGGGGGCTATAGTAGAGGACCCAAAATGAGATGATTTCAGTAATTCAGAGGAGAAATTTTGAAGTTTCCAATTTAAGAAAATAATAATAGGAAATGAATAGGAAGGAATAGATCTGAAATACATGTAGGAGGTAAAATAAGCCAACCATACTTATGATTAATTTAATGGGTTCGAAATAAATATGGTCAAGCATGAACTCTAGGTTATTAGTTTATGTAACTGGGTGGATACTGTCTCATTGTTGAGACAGAAATAATGGGGGAAAAGCAAATTTAGAAAAAGGTATATTTGGACTTAATAAAGTAAAAGTCTTTGTGTGATGTCCAGCACAGTCTGAAGCTCAGGTTACAGATAATGTCTAGAGATACAAATGTGAGCACTAATTGCATTCAGGTGGTGGTTCTAATCACAGGAAGAATAAGACCATTCAAGGAAGGTTTGGAAAAGGAAGTGTTGAGTTAGGATTAACCTTTCCGGAACACGAACGTTTAGGGAACATCAGAAGAGGAAAGCCAGGATGAGGTCTGAGGTGAAATGTCCAGAAGAAGTAGGAGAAGAAGAGGCAAGTACAAAGGTGAGAATACTATAAAAGAGGAAGAAGTCACCAGGGTCACTGCAGTAAAGGTCCATCAACATAAAGACCAAAAAATGCCGGTTGAGTTTGTGGAAGCACTCAATATATTTTTGACCAATATTGTCGGGTGAAATTTTGAGAATAAATTTCAGGTAGAAGTGGGATGAAAAATCAATGAGAAGGAGACGACACATGGAAACAGTTTTTTTGAAGAATCATCAGGTATTTTATTCAGTTCAGATCTTTCATTCATGTATAGGCCTCTCTTTGGTTCATGTAACGGAAAGCGCTTAAATTCAGGGTAAGTGATTCAGTCAGATACTGCCCTACAAGGTCCAACCCTGTGGCAGAGATATTTAGCTGTTCAAAAATTCGTGCTCCCCCTTTCGTGGTGTAGGCTTATTTATGATTGACAGCTGTGGGGTTACAGACATTTCTAGAGGCCTTTGTATTTAGGCGTGGCCATAAGACTAGATCTCACCTATGTAATAAGAGGGGAACTGATATTTGTCCCTGCCTGTCTGAGGTTTTTAAGAGGCAAGGTTCTCTCCACTCTTTCTTTCCTTCTCTGTCAGGTAAATGTGGAGGATTCCAAGGCCCAAGGTCACTGCTGAGCACAAGATGAAAAGAGTCCATGCATCTAGATCTCTCAAGGGGAAAGCCACCAGCCAGCCAGGAACAACTGCATTGGGATATTATGTTATGTTACTGAAATTTTGGTATGTGTTTTAAGAGCTTTAATATAAGCCATATCTCAGCATGATATGGACCAAACTTGTAGATAATTGACTTGACCTTTTTTAATGTTTTACATGTATGAATGTACTGGCATAATAGAAATATTATACGTTACAACATTCATTTGATGCAAATCTGTGACATCGTGGTCCGTCTTCAAATTCATTGTTTATAAACTTTACTAATTTAAAGTTTTAGTGTTGCTGTTCAAAGGTAACAAGTGGTGTTAAGCACTAAATTAACTAATCAATTAATTCAATTCAGAAAACAAATTAAGATCGTCTGGTAAATAAAATGCTACTCCTTCCACTAGATGATTAAACCTTAATGATCCTGCAGTTATTATTTTCCTTGTGGGTTACATTAAGATATCTTCAAGCCATTATTCCTCCTCCGGTAATTGTTTGATAGTATGTCTATGTACTAAAAGGATAGGAATAAATTTGTGATGTTCCTTTTTCTTAAATGCCATATGAAAAAGTAATGCAGGTTTTTGCTTTGGAGCCAGGATGGCCACATATGGCTCTGCCCTTCATAAAGGTATGTGGTTGAGGGGCAAGTATGGCTAAAATTCTCTTCTGCTCCACCTACAGACCATGGGCTCATGCAAAGGCTGTGCCCATGCAGAAGAAGGTGGCATCTTTTTCTAATTTGCACAAAAGCAACATGTAGGCTAGCAGAGACCCTTGAGAGGGACACTCTCCTCCCCGCTTACTCTTGGAGCTCATTTCATAAACATACACAGAAAGCTACATTTTTATTTTTAATGGTGTCATAGATTTGGTTAATGGACATACTGGCTTACTTTCAAATATTTGCTCTTACAGGCAGTACTGCATTGAATATCCTTGTACGTATGTGTGAGGATTGCTTTAGGATAAATTTGTCCAACTGGGATTGCTGTATCATTGAGCAAATATATTTGTAATTTCAATAGGTACTATTAAGTTACAACTCCATAAATAATTTACAGTCGCACCAGCCATGTATAGGAGTGACTGTTTGCTCTCATCTCCAACAACCAATGTGTTATCTGACTTTCGATTTCTAATAATTTGATAGGTGAACAGCCCCCTCTAGAGTTGTTTTATTTTGGATTGTTCTTATTGTGAGGGTAGGATCTTTTCATGTGATCAAAAACCAATTTATGTCCTTTCCAGTGAACTTTTTATTTTTATGGTAAACCTTTGTAAGTTTTTAAATTTTTCTTTTTAAAGATTCATTTATTTATTTTAGAGAGAGACAGAGAAAGAGCCCATGAGCCAGGGGAGGGGCAGAGAGAGAGAGAATCCTCCAGCAGAATCCCTGCTGAGAGTGGAGCCCAAAGCAGAGCTCAATTCCAGGACTCTGAGATCATGACCTCAGCTGAAATCAAGAGTCAGTTGCTTAACTGACTGAGCCACCCAGGTATCCCTAAATTGTTTCATTTTCGATGTTTTTTTGTCAATGTGTTTTAAGTGTGTGTTTATATGTCATATGGTTGGATTTTACATTTTGTACAATGTGAGAGCCTTTATCTTTTAATAGGAAAGCATATACCATTTATATTTATTGATATGAAATATACTTTTCAGTTTTATGTTATCTTTCTGTTATTCTTATTTTTATGCCTTTTCCAATCTTTCATTGTATTTCTATGTTTTCTTTGCTCTTTTTTAAAACATTTCCCCCTGCATGTCTGTACTGTATTTTTAATCTTCTAGGAGTATTAGTCACAGCTAAAATGTATAAAATATGGTAAATCCTATATATTTAGGCAGTATTTACTGTCTCTTTACCTCAAGCGATGGCAAAATTCGGATATTTATATTTCTTCCTCCCTTTCTTGTCCTGGCTTCCCCACTCTTTTACTAGCCTTCCTTGGAAGCATTTTTTGAAATTGTTTGCATACGAACCCTCATCTCAGGGACTGCTTCTGCAGAATTCCCCTAAGACTGTTTGTACCAGCAGTGGTCCCAGGCAGCAGACTCTGGGGACCAGGTTCTGGAATTAGCTATTCAATGGCCACTTGAAAACAAAGGCCCTCTTATTGGCGCTAAGTGGAGTAATATCTTCTTGGCATTAGCATGCAGTTACCAAGATTTTCACCTGTGTTAGGTTGGGCTGGCATACAGATGGCAAGGATGCTCTGACTCCTACGACATCACTTGCATTTAAAAGATATGAGAAAAATTGTGATTACAAGAACTGTGAAATTGGTTGATGGTTTGCTGAATGCTATTAATGCATCAAGGAGAGACAAATATAGGGTGAGGGCAGTCAATTACCAACTTAAGACGCAGTAGGAAAGCCAGCAGGACTTTAAGAGTATTTATTTTTTTTAAAGGATTTTATTTATGAGAGAGAGAGAGAGAGAGAGAGAACACATGAACCAGGGGAGGGGCAGAGAAGCAGACTCCCAGCTGAGCAGGGAGCCCAATGTGGGACTCAATCCCAGGACCTTGGGATCATGACCTGAGCCAAAGGCAGACACTTAACCGACTGAGCCACCCAGGAACCATTTAAGAGGTTTAAAGTATGCTGAATACCAGGCACTGGGCTCTATTTTAGGAGTAACAAAACTTCAGAAAAGACTGAACTTAAGGACCCTAGCAAATACCCTACACCAAAATCAGAGCCCTAATAAGGAAGGAGGGGAACAATGAAATTCAAGATAGGTATGTCTGAGTGGATATGCTCTAGAGTCTACTGAATCCTCTGGGCCTGCAAAATTGCCAGCTCTTGTTGTCTAAAGGATAATCTTCCCCTTCATGCTTGGAGATGATTCAGAAGGCTCGACTAAGGTGGATGCATTGAAAAGTAATACCTGCTATCCTCATGATCTCCCCCTACATTTCTTCCTGGCCAGTAGATAAATAACTAGGGTCCAGCCTCAACATGACCTAACTGGGGAAATTTGGGTCTTCTTAAAGGAAGAAGAAATTATTTGCTAAAAGATTTGTAGGGCATGGGTAATATGTATTCTTAGGTTTCTAGGAGGAGGATGTCTAGAAGTAGATATTGAAGAGGTCAGACCAAGATGGTGGATAAGGGAGAGTGCATCATAGCAGTGAATATTTATTGAATACTCACAAATAAAAATATTCTGTGACTCAGTATTTAACACTCTGGCAAGGACACCTGGAGCTGGTCCTAATATGCTACCAGAATAGCTCCTGGAAGCTTGGAACAAATAATGACCTGGCAGAGTAGTGAGAAAAGGATCAAAAGATTTAGAGGTATAAGCATGACTGTTCCACGTAAGGCCTAGAGGGAAGTTCCTTCACTAAGGCAAAGAAGAACGTGCTGGGCAGTAGTGCGTCACATCATGGTTATTTTCAGTAGTGGTTGAGAAAAATCTAGAACAGGTGGTAGGAGAGGGAGATGATAAAATGTCATCACTTTGGGACCAACTGCAACCGTAGAGACTGTAGCTTGTTCAACTAACTCTCAAACTTACAATCTTTCCTCAAAAATTTTGAGTCACTCTCACCTTCAAGAATTTTTACTAGAATGGAGTGAACAGGAAATGTGAGAGGGTTGAGCAGGGCAAGGGGTGGACTGTAGCAGAAAACATTAATGCTTTGCCCATATCCTTTTGGGTTTCTTATATTTTCTGTATACAATCTACAGTGCCTCTAACACTGACTTCTGTGTACTTGATTTTTTTAATGATTTTATTTATTTATTTGAGAGAGAGAGAGAAAGAAAGAGCATGAGCAGGGGGCGTTGCAGAGGGAGAGGGAGAAGCAGACTCCCCACTGAGCAGGAAGCCTGATGCGGGGCTCCATCCCAGGACCCTGGGATCATGACCTGAGCTGAAGGCAGATGCTTAACTGATGAGCCACCCAGGCACCCGGACTTCTGTGTGCTTTTAATGTCTGAGACTTGAAGCTCTTGTTTGGAAGACTGCCCGCAGGCTACTGGAACTGTTTTACTGCAAAACATACATGCTTGGGACTTAGGTCTCCCCCAAGCTGGCCTTTGACAAATGACTATCAGGCATTAGAATGTGAAAGTCCAGCTTCCTTGCCTCTGTTTGGGACAATTCTGAGGTTTACTTTATTCTTGAGAGTTCTCCCAAGGAATCGGGCTGAAGCTTAAACTCTATAGCACTTTGCCTGACAGCACACCTCTGCCTGGCTTCCTTTCTTTCCCTGTCCTGTTGATCACTTCCGGACTGGCCTCCCCTGGAAGCACTTCCTGAATAAATCACTTGCATAAAGATCTTCATATCGCATTTGTTTCCAGAGAACCCAGTCTAAGACCTCAATCCTTATGGCCATATATTGTTGATGGAAGTAAATATTAGTAAGTCTTTTTGGATGGCAGCTTGATGGTATTGCCAAAGACAATCAACAGGCTTTAAAAATGTGTATAACTTTTGAACTATCCACCTCATATAAATATTTATACACAGTTAGGTTTAATGCAGTGTGGTTTATAACAGCAGTGAAAAAAGAATAAAAACAATCTAAATAGACAGTAACAGGAGATTTAGCAAGACATGATATATTCACATCATGGAATATTAGTGATTGAAAGTCAAATTATTTAAGAAAAAAGAAATAGATGAACCACAAAAGTTTCTTCCCATTTGTTCAGGTTGGTCTTCCCCATCCAACTTATCTACCTGATATCTTCTATTATGTAGAGACTAGTTCGTTTGTAAATCTTAGAGTGTTTTAGGAGGCACTTCTAAATCATCTGGTAGTTAAGTGGGAACAAAACTGCACTTGGAATGCCAAAATCTTGATTCATATCCCAGTTATTCTATTTACCGCCTATGTGAAGCCTTAAGCAAATCACTTTGCTTTTATGGCTATGAGAAAAATTTGTGTTTCTTCCATTATAAGGGCAATAAACAACTGGGGTTAATCAACAAAAGGATGTGCTAGCTTCTTTGCAGTAGGAGTCAGTTAACTAAGATGTATAGAAAGTATTAGCCCCAACTAAGTGGTAATATTATCCAATGGTTTAATCAGAGGATCTAGGGTGAAGCATAACAGCAGGGTTATAAACATTAAATGTTTTACTCAGGAATGTCTAAGTCCATGTGAGGGTGTGGGTATAGGAAAGATTGATTTGTGTCACTCAATATGCATTCTTTCCTTCTTCCATAGTAATAGAACTTCTGATTTGGAAAAAAAATAAAGACTACATTTCTCAACTTCCCTTGTAGTTGAGGTTAGCTATGTGATTATGTTCTCCTAATAGGATGCAAGTAAATATAATGTGCAATTTCTGGGTGGAGACTTAAAGAGAAGGGTTGTTTCCTTTTCTTTTCTCATCTTGTAGTTGTGATGTGGACATGGTGGCAAGCCATCTTGAACTATGCAAAAGAAGGTAATGCCCTAAGAATATTTTTATTTGTAAGTATTTAATAAATATTGACTGTCATGATGCACAGATTCTGGTATATAACAGGTACTCAATAAATATTAGTTTATTTTTCTATGAGTCTGCTTGGACTATATCACAGAATATAACAGGCTCGGTGGCTTAAACATTAGCAATGTATTTTCTCACAGTTCTGGGGACAAAAAGTCTGAGATCAAGGTGTCAGCCAATACAGTTCCTAGTGAGGGCTTTCTTCCTGGCTTGCAGATGGCCACTGTGTCTTCACATGGCCCTTGCTCAATGCACACACACAGAGCACTGGCATCTTTTCCTTTTCCGCCCCCAGTCCTATTGGATTAGGGCCCCTCCCTTATAGCCCTGTATAACCTGAATTTCCTCCATAAAGGTCATGTCTCCAAATACAGTCACATTGAGTATAAGGACTTCAACATATGAATTTTGGAAGGACACAGTTCAGTCTTTAATAATTTGTCTCATTCATCAGTCAGTGTCTTTATACATAATTATTGTAAGGAAGAGACATATTAGTTGATGGGGAGATTCCTGGTAATAGAGTACATGAATTTCCTAAACATTGATATATGCTTGTTGAGTTATTTGTGTTGGATGTTCTGACAATCATAATCTATTTCTACCTCTATCTATAAATGTTTGACTTCAGTAGTACGTTGTGAGGAATTTGATTTTAAATAAATTAAGTCTGTATAATAAGTTTGATAAAGTCATCATACTACTCTTTTTTGTCCCTGTGTTAACAGAAAATGTTGAAGTTGGCTAGGAGTCATGTTTGGAAGCTTTTGTCTTTCTCTTTTTCTGAGTGTGTTGCCGAGACTCTAATCTCAGCAAATGTAGGGAGGATTTATTCCTAGTTGGTCACTGACACTTAATAGGTGCTCAAGAATATTTATGAATAAATGAGTCTTGATTTTTCTTCTCTATCTAGACTACATGCCCTCAGGTTCTGTCTTATGCTTCTTTTTATCTTCTTTATCTCATTCAGTATCTGCCATGCTGGTGGCCATTCAGAAAATCCTTTATAAGGTTGAGTATATATGACAAACTTCCTAATGGAATTTTTTTAGAAGTCCAATTGGTAAGACTCCTTGTCTTCAATTTTAGAAGCCTTTTTTTTTTTTTAAAACGTACGCATGTTTCACAGAACTCATTGCTTATTTTGGCCACAGGAATATTGAACTATGACCCTTTCTGAGCTGTTCTCAAAAAGTAAAATACAAAAAATAGCCAACATGTTATGTTATTTACAAAGAATTTCTTTTCCAAGGAGGTAATTTGTCTCCTAATGGAACATTTTTCAACTTATAATAATATTTCTGTGATTATTACAGCTCATTTTAATAGAAAAGCCCTAAAATATGACAATTCAGATAATAAGGACCAAGAAGTGCAGACACACTCCCAGACTCCACCACAGAATGGGAATTCAGTTTTTAGGGATCTGTGCACCAAGCACTATAGAAAGGAAGTGGGAGAAGAGCTTAGGAAAGGGCATGAGGTAAGGAGGGGCGGAGGTGGACATTACATGAAGACAGAGAGAAGACCAGCCTCAATAAAATAAAGATAGAAATTTTTATAATTTCCTCAACACTGAGGAAGACTCTTTTCAATTTAAATGTGAAGAATTAGAAAGCCCGTGGGAGTTATGCTCATCATGTGGCTGTATGAAGCCCAGCTCCATCCTTCTGTTCATTTAAGTCTCTTCCTTAAAATAACACACACACACACACACACACACACACACACACACACACACTTCCCGGACTGCACAGGTCCCTCTGGATACTGTTTATCTCTCTGCTTGGCAGCTACTTGTATTCTATGTCTTATACCACAAGTTAGCACCTCCTTGTCCAACGTCAGCTCTGCTGTCACCTTCTGACAGGAGTATCTTTGGCCTCACATGATGCAAATCCCCCCATTATGTGCTCTCATAGCCTCATGCCCCTGTTCTTTTTAAAACTTAGCACAACTGTAATTTCACATATTTGTGTATGACAATTTGATCAACATCTATAACTCCTCTAGAGTGTAAGCTTCATTAGGGCAGGAGTAGTGTCTGCTTATTATTATTAATTATTATTATTATTGACTGAATGTTTGTA
Source organism: Phoca vitulina (assembly GCF_004348235.1). Classification (NCBI taxonomy): domain Eukaryota; kingdom Metazoa; phylum Chordata; class Mammalia; order Carnivora; family Phocidae; genus Phoca; species Phoca vitulina. The sequence goes on from NW_022589729.1 coordinate 8,464,755, forward strand.
TCCCCCCAGTTTTGTATATCAGAGCCCTACTCCCCAGTGTAATAGTATTTGGAAATGGTGCCTTTGGGAGGTGATTAGATTTAGATGAGGTCTTGAGGGGGAAGCCACCATGACGGGATTAGTGCCCTGATAGGAAGAGGAAGAGACCTGATAGCCCCCGACCCCGCCGCCATGTGAAGATGCAAGAAGGTGACCAACTGCAAGTGGGAAAAAGAGCCCTTGTCAAGAACTGCATCTACCCGTACCTTAATCTTGGACTTCTTAGCCTCCAGAACTGTAAGAAATAAATGTCTGTTGTTTAAGCCACTCAGTCTATGGTCTTTTGTTATAACAGCCTGAGTTGACTAAAACTAATATTATTACTACTACTCTTATTATTTCTACTTCCCAGTCACTAACACTTAATTGGAGGAAAAAAAATGTCATTAGGGGCAGGGCACTATGAATTTTGAGCTAGGCCCAGACCCTAAACATCTCCTGTGTGTCACATGAAAGCTATTCCAGTTATTTAGGCTTTGCAGGGCGTTGACATTCTGTGGCACTTTTTGAGGCTGGCAACCAGCATGACTATAGATTTCTTGTATCATCCACCTGTGGCTCTCCGATTTGCCATGTGCCTGGGCTGCTGCGAGCACTTCTCTCCATGCTGAGCTTTCCCTTACACAGCCTGTTTCTCATGATGACCAGATAAATTTTGGACGTTGCAAACGCCTTACTGGCTTTCCTCTGCATGAGCTGCTTCCGGGTGTTCCTTCCATTTTCAGAAGGGAAGCTGTTGTCAGTCTCCTTAAGGCTGAACCTGAGCAGCCTTGTGTCTATTGTGAATCTCTTTCCTAAGTCTTGCTCAGCTCAACCGATTATGTATTTCTGGGTCTCTTGTGAGCCAGCCGCCAACCAGGCCCCACAGTCTACTGGGGAATTGGAGAGAATTGTTAACTGGGAATGAATAGGAGTTTGCCAAGTTCACAGCTCACCCTGACGTTTAGTGGAGACATTAGGCACACTTTGCACAGTATCCCAGTCCACGTTATTGTTGTTAGGATGATGACTAATTCCTTCCTGGCAGGGGAGAGTTCACTGAACCAAAACACATGTTCACTGAACCTCCATCTGGCCACGGGACAGATTTCTCCTGGACACATTTCTAGGACCCACTGGTGGGTCTCATGGAACGTGAGGCCTTCTTGGAGTTTAGATATCTCATCTGACTATTTGCCACAACTTCTTTGGATGTTATCAATCCTTCTCAGAAAAAAGCAGGGGCATTTTGAAGTTTGCCATTAGGGGCCACGCAGCTCTGACCTCCACTCTGTGCCTCAGTGCATATATAACCTCTGGAGAGAACAATTTAAATGCACCATTAATCCCCTGATGGTCACGAGTCGTTGTATCCTCTGGGGTTTCAGTGGCAGTGCGATTGGCATTCACGTTCTCATGATTTAGCAATGAAGCCAACAAGCTTTTGCTCTGTGTCTTGCTCCTTCTCCCCAGTCTTATCCCTGATTCAATTTATTATTTTTTTTTTCATGAGAACTTTCTTCAGCTTCACATACTTGAGTACCAATGCTTGGACACAAGTATTATGTTTTTGCCTCCTTTAGAAGATGAGCGTGCAAGAGGAAGGACAGGCTCTTATATACATCTATAGTCTTCTAGTACAACGCCTGAAAGATTGTGGGTGATTGGTACCTAGGTAGAACTGAACAAAATTATTTTAAGTCTTCTCAGATCAAGGCTCTGTATAGCCTTACTGTATTATTTCGATTCCTTTAACAGGACGTTAGATACCAATTGTTATTATGATGATATCATTTTTTCAGATGTTGTGTTGGTCATTATAGAAAGTTTTGTAGGTGTATTTTTGCTGCTATAGAGATACAATATAGAATAAAATATGGAAATACAATTCAAGATGGATAGTGTTGCTCTGGGTCTACGTTGCCAGAAACATAAGAGAATAAAAGCATTAAATCAGAGTGAATGGTCAGGTCATGTTTAGGTCGTGGGAAGGATGTTTGAAGTGAGGTCAGGTCATATTTAGGTGGTGGGGGAGTTGTCTGAAGTCTTGTGTATACACATGGGACTTTGGGAGAAGTGTGGCTAGGAGGGTTTCTTGCTAACACCAACCATCGAGATGGGAAGCTCATTACACATCTCCAGGAGGCACCTTTCACATTGTGGACTATTGAATAAAGCCTCCCCTGTTGTCCCCTTCTAGAAGGGGTCTACCCTCTCTCTCTGGAATCATTAAAGTAAAGCCTGGAAGAAACAACAGAAAGTATCTAATCCATGTTCTTCACTTTACAAATGAGGAAGCTACCACCCAGATAGGTGAATGACTTGTCCACAGTAACGTGGCCAGCTCCTGGCAGAGTTCTCATAGGGTTTGAATTCTGAAATTCAAAGATAACATACATCAAGTACTCAGAAGAGAACCTGACACATGGGATTCATAGTGATCTTAATGGTGACCCCAAAAGATAGGTCCACGTCCATATCCTCAAAACTTGGAAATGTTACCATTTGGACAAAGGGTCTTTGCAGATGTAATTAAGTTCAGGGTCTTGAGATGAGATCACCCTGGACGACTTGGGTGGGCCCTAAACCCAATGACAAATATTCTTACAAGAGACAGAAGCAGAGAAGACAGGGGTAGCAGAGGAGGAGGCAGGTGACCACAGAGGCAGAGACTGGAGTGGTGCCTCCACACACAATGTCAACAAGCATCAGAAGCTGGAAGAAATTCTCTCCTAGATCCCCCAGAGGGAGGCTGGCCCCACTGACACCTTGATTTCAGACTTCTGGCCTCCAGATTCATGAGAGAATAAATTCCTGTTGCTTTCATCCACCAAGTTTATGGTAATTTGTTACAGCAGCCAGAGAAGTGTAATACAGGAGGTATTAAGGACATAAATTCTATTCCTTACTTCTGTTGTCCCCTTCTTCCCTCTGCATCGGGATGTTCACAGATCACTTGTTATTTTAAGCAAATGGCAGTTAGAGCTATTGGGACCCCCACTCAGCACCACAGCCTCCCTGGGATCCAGGGTAATGTAGTGAAGACAGAGACCAGTTTGGCTCATTGAATCTTAGGCAATTTTATTGATCTCATGATGCTTACTGACATCTTGGGAGCAGGCAATAAAATATCACAAGTCCAGTTTCGAGGAAGAAATTTTCATAACGATTTATATGGTTTCTGCCCCTGTTCTTGTTATATGAACAATTCACCCCACCCCCCAATTACTGTAACAATCCACATCCCATACTATGCTACAGATGATTTCTCAGGAGACTTGGAAGAAATAAACATGCAATTGTGATCTTAGCTCCCAAATCAGAGAAGGTTATAATTGAGATCTCATTGTTAGCTGTTCCTCAGGAACTTTTGGCATCATGTGAAAAATGTACCAGCTCCTAAACACTGGAAAATTTGACAGGTAGATCTGGGCATTCTCAACATCCTGGCACGCAGATACATATGTGTCCTCCCCAGTGCCCAGCCTCATCAACAGATAACACAAATATTCAAACACAGAAATCATATATGCCACAGAAGGGGAAAAGAGAGGACACTACTTCTACTACAAAATTCTAAGGCAAAAGGGAATTCCGGCCACCACCAGAGAGTCCTGTAGAAAAGGAGATACCAAATCTTAGAGAACAATAAAAGTTTTATCCAGGGAGAACAGAGTGCAGAATAGTTCAGAGCTGACTGCAAAACGCGTCTCCTTAGACTGGGCAGGTACCGCTTGTTAAACCTTGTTTAACTCCCTTGTTAAAACCAACAGTCACTGCTCGAGAACGGGCTTCAGAAGGAGGAGAGGGATGCTGGTGTCTGAGAAGTGGTGAGGACTCTCTGAATAATTACCTACACTTTGACATAACTCCTGACTAAAGCCTGCTCAGTGAGCCCCCCAGCTACCACTACCACAAAAATCAAGAAAATACCAGTTGTTTTAAATTTTCTTGGTCCTGCCTTATGGCATGCAATTCTCTATAAAAGGGCCCTTTGAAAAGACTATCTTTCAAGCATTTCCAACACCTCAGGTGTGAATGAATGAATGAATGAACAAATGGATCTAATATTGTTCCTTATTTGATTGTGCACAGGAGTCTTGTTTCTTGTAGCTAGTATATCTTGTGGTGATCTTAAGATACAAAGAAATAAGGAACTTGTCTGGAAGCAGGACAAGTATCTAATATATAGATGACTGTTTCCCCTTCCCTCAGCAGTGAAGGGATAATCTTGGATAATAGACTCCATTTTGAGAGAACTCTCAAATCTTTCAGTCAAGTATTCCAGGCACTTAAACTTCCCCCTAAATAAAAAGCTGCCTAATCAATTGGCACAGTTCATTTTCAGGCTTTCCCAAAAGACTCTTTCATTCCCCGATGGGCTCAACAAACTGGGGATGTTCATTAAATTAGGATTACTATTTGGCTCTGGCAGACAAATGTGTTTCCTGGAGCAATGTTGCTTGTACATTTAGAGTGTTATATTGCTTTGTCTTAAAAGACATTGAACTGTTTCTTGGTGTATTACCAAGAGAGCAACATTAATCCTTATGGCCTCAAGTAGGAATACTTTTTCAGTGAGTATAGCAGCGGGATTACATCATTCAGGGATATAGATTTACACACCTTGCTGCTGTAAATCTAGGTTTTCACCAATTTTTATACTTTAAGCAATGAGTAAAAATTTTTCTAAGGTTTACTGATCCTTTCTTTCCTTCCTTCTTTCCTTCCTTCCTTCCTTCCTTCCTTCCTTCCTTCCTTCCTTCCTTCCTTCCT